>NW_026854771.1:0-31302 GCF_026571515.1 Ruditapes philippinarum | reverse complement strand
CATTGGAAGTAATGTTTGGTCTAAGATATCCGCTTGTACATGAAATAGTGCTCGATCGCGGCAGGACACCGTCAGTCTGCTCCAATAAAAAAGGAACAGACATATGCTCTCCGAATCAGGAACCAAAGGGACATGTGCAAGACAAGAACATACAGGCAGTCATAAAGTAGGCACATTTTATTTTTTATAAAAAAATAAAGATGTACAGTAAAATTTTTCTGAAAGATAATTCAAAAACGGATTAAAATAGAGTTATGGTTCTTTGGCATTGCATTCCGCCCAATGCCCCCTACCACTGTGTGCAGTTTTATTATGTCCAAGGGTTTTCATGGTTTGCTCCAGACAAGCACAGCGGACGGACATACATACAGATGGACAAGGTGGTGACTATATACTCTCGGGGAGCATTAAAACCTACAAAGTCGTTATTGTGACCTTCAATATGTCAGCGTGACATTAAAGTTAGTCAAGATTACGAGATGAACTGTAGACATTTTATAATTTCAGTCAAACAATTGACCTGTTAAGTTTGTTAAATTCGATGTATACAAACGACTTATCTTCACTAAGTATGTATGCATTATCTATGTTATCACATTACTATCATATCTATTATCATAATATGTAAAGTACTATGATAGTTAAGAACAATCCGGAAATAATAAGAAAGTTGTCCATTTTCAAGAACTTTAAATTTAAAAAAGCCCCAAAATTCGACATTGCTTTTATTGGACAGACGTAAAGAAAACAAGAAAAACAAGAGTTTTAAAACTATTTATATCAATCATACACATCAGATAGTTAATAATGAAAGATACATATGATAAATAAATATTAGGAAAGGTTAATAAATGTGACATTTTTTAATCATTATGTAACCGACAATGAGTCTAGCCTTTTATCTAAGCAAGAGAGCCATGATGGCCCTGGATCACTCACCTGAGATATTTATATTCTTCAATGCAAAAATCATTAATGAAGTCATGTTTGGTTGTCATTTTTATAAATTTTATAGAAGTCTCACAGAAAATACTGAATGTCAAATATATTGTTTCACTATGTAAGTCTATTTTAATTAAGTGGCCAAAAAGACTGGACCTTTTTGACACCGGGGGCTTAAGATATATCACGTGTGTGAAAGACCATAAAGTGATGCTGTATGCCTAATATCTAAACTCGGGTTTTTGCAAATCATATATAGAGAGGACTTTAAAGTGTTTTCCTATGTAAGTCTAAATAAATGTAATTAAGATGAGTCAAATTAACACTTCAGTGTTTTGCCGCAGTTTATTTATTTGTATTTACATATTTATGAAATATAACATGGATACACACCATTTTGGCGCTGTACCAAAACACATATTTACTGTTCGGATAATAATTTGACCTTATAAACTATACGATAAAACTTGAAAATTTGTTATTGTATGTATTTATATTAAAACCTAGTATCTGTAAAATTCACAGCGTTAACAGTTCAGCATTTGATGAGGTTTATTTATATTATTATTTATAAAGATGTTTGACCAGTTATAAGGTCTAAAAAAATGGCAGTTTGCAAGTAAAAGCTGACAGGCGAGGGTTATATTGCAAAACAACAGTTTAAAAACAGCCATATAAGATGTCAAGAATCTTTATAACAATATTTTTTTATATAACAAACTTCTTTTTATTTTGGGGAAAAAATCAAAATACTTCATTTATTGACAGCAGCCATGTATACAGTTAACTTAAAAGTCACGATTTATCAATGAAAAAACGACACTACAAACGTGCTGTATTATAAAAAGTCGTATGATAGATAGGTTGAGTATCAGTCACAGTTGTGGTCAAAACATGCTTCAATTTATGATTTATACAACTCAACTCAACTCAACTCAAATCATTTATTTGTAAATAAAGGCCTCCGGCCTAAAATACATCATAAGGTATAACATATAATAAAATGTCAAGTAGTTGTATATTGTGAAACTTAAGTATCATCAATTATATTCATAAGTTGATAGATGTAAATAGATATATTTTTAACAATGTCAGGGTTTTGAGAAGACAAAAGAGCATAGAAATCTTGAAGTTCTGTTCCATGTATATACCAGCTAAATAAATATATTTGTCTAATAGTATCATATTTAACACATTTAAAAAAGGCATGGTACTCACAATCAATTACATTAGCATTATTAAACTGTTGGCAAAAGTTACATATACGATTTTCTTTTATAACATTATTACATCTACCTAATTCAATATTCAGCCTGTGATTTGAAAGGCGAAACTTTGACATAGCAATTTCTATATTTTAACTGAATATTCCATAGTTAAATATTTCTTTCAACAGTAAGTAGGCTTTTAAAGTTATTTATAATGATCACATCTACTAGAGGATTCAATGAAAGCTGTTTGCCAGTCAGTGTACAATAGTAAACAACTCTTTGTTTAAACATGGTAAATAAAGGCATATGACATCACCAACATCTTGACTTATCCATTTAAAAACGGGAATCCATATTATACAAAAGTGTTTTAACTTTGTGGTTGCCCAGCAGTTTCTACCGGCATCATCTAGAGATTTTAACATGTTATAACATTGCTTTGGATATCTATGTGATGGCATGGTTAACAAAATTACATCAATATCGAATACAATTTATATAATATGTAGTACATAAAGGCAATCTACCACATTCACAAGAACCATACATGTATTAGTAGTTCTACGTACATATAAAATACGTTTACAGAATTTATTATGAATAGATTTTCTATTGTATCTACATATTATAGCCCCAAATTTGAGATGCATAAAAAAAGTATCGTTTGACCATGGAATCAAAAACCTTAAAAGAATCAACAACAGAAAAATAACCAAAAGGTCTTTGATAAGCATTTATGGCAAAGAAGAGCTCTTTTTGCGCTACTGAGATACTAACTTAGAAATGAGCGGATGACCATGACAAACTTGATGTAAGTAAGACACCCATGTACTTATACTGAGAGGTAATATTGATTTGTTGTCCCACGATACGACAGTGCTCATATCGACGAAGAGGACCTCATTAAAAAACTAATTTCAGTCTTACCTATTTTTTTTCCCACCAGTATCACAAAAAAAGGCAAAATTTTTATTTGTTTTGGGTTTAAAATCGTTTGGAACCTGCTACAAATTAAACCAAAAAAAAAATCTGGAAATATAAATTTGTGATAAAAATCCCACCCAAATTTTCACGTAAAAGGAAAGAGATAAAAAAATTGCAAAACTTTTTTTTTCCCCTTGGGGGGTGCGACTTTGACGAGAAAAAATAGTGACATTGTTTTTGAGTTTGAACAGGGTTTTTAATCGGTATAAAGAGACTTGAGATATTTAAAAATTGATCGTAAATTTCCCCTTTTTCTCAAAAGAAAAAAAATAGTCTATTAGGGTTTAAATTTTAAAAGTTTGCGGAAATGATAGATACAATAAAAACGACCAACTTTTTCGATAGATTACTTCTGAACCATTGATTGTAAACAGAAAATATTATCAACAGCTGAATAACCCTTCCGAAAGTCTGCCTGGGATTCATCAATCTTATTATTTTCTTCAGCCCAATCGTATAACCGTTTATTAATGACACCCGAAAATATTTTATACATAGTATTTGTAATAGATATGCCCCTGTAATTTCCAGGAATGTTACTTGGTCCAGACTTGTAAACAGGAGTTATAGCAGACGACCTCCAAGATAATGGAATATTACCAGTTAAAAATATATGATTAAACAATGCTAAAAATATTGGAGCTATATCATCCATAGTAGTCTTAAAAAATTCAGCCGGAATACCATCGATGCCACTACATTTACCAACAGATAAGTTTGCTATAGATCTGAGTACCTCATCTAAAGTAAATGGTTCATTAAGAACACTTGCAGTAGGGTCAATATAATTACCAGAAGGTTGATCAATAGCAACAGCATTTTCATCATAAAGAAGTCCTGCAAAGTATTGATACCACTCAGATGGGGAGATACTAATATCTAGAGTTCTTGAAGTTTTACCTCTCTTAAGAATTTTCCAAAAAGAACTTGGATCATTACTACTAGCAAGTAACATGTTTCTATTTGAAAATTGGTATTGCAAAAGCATAATCCTACAATAGTTCTTAAATTCATTGCGCTTATCTTTAAATATTCTGAGATCCAGCAGTGAATTAGATTCTCTAAATTTCCTTAGCGCTCGATATTTAATATATTTAAGATTGTCGCAAGTAGAATTCCACCATGGAGGTTGTGAAGAGAAACGTCCGCTCATATTTTTGACTAACATACACTGACCAGCTTCGTGGTATAATGAAGTAATTGCCTTAACACTTGTGTTAACATCATTACAAACCGTATTACTCAAAGAATGAAATATATTTTGCAAAGTACTTTTAAAATTATCAATAAAACTTAGCATGTGAGACTGATTCCATTTATACCTTTTAATGGGAGTTAAAGTTTCAACGTCATTACCACGCATATTAAGCACAGGCTTTTTAATCAATGTTAATTCACATGATATGGGGAAATGATCCGAATCATCTCTATCTAAGACACAGAAATTTCTAATGTAAGGAAATAAATTTGAGGAGGCTATCATGTAGTCTACCAAACTAGCACCATCATTAGAAAAGCAGGTAAAATTGCCATCAATATCACCTTCAAACCTTCCATTCAATATATGAATATCGAATAAACAACATAGATTAACTAAAAAACTTGCCATAGTTATTTCCTCGTATACTATCTTTACTGCGACGTGGAGTGTTAAAATAACTACCATCATAATCAACAGTACCAAAAATATGAAACAAATTATCATCAGGTATATAATCTAAAAAGTCTTTGCACCTACTATTTAAATCTCCAGCAATAAATAAAGACGTATTTGGGTGTTCAGTAAATATGCATTCTATGTTTGACTGCATTGAGAAAATACCATTTTTTTGTTCTTTATCATCATAATAACATGAACCTCCTGTGATATATATGTTAAATACATAATAATATCTTCACAAGTAAACAATGTAGATAATTCAAATATAATACTACACAATTGTCATATTTATCATATAAGCGACGAATAATATTTAGTTTTGCAAGATTACTTTTAATAAAAACGCTAACACCTCCGCTATTCCTTATGGAGTTCGATTTCATATTACGAACAAAGTCAAAATGTACATAACAATTAATAAAATTGTCAAATTCACCCTTAAATTTACTCCATGTTTCACAAAGGACTATAATGTCATAATTACTTAAAAAAGACTTAATTTCTAAATTGTCAAAAAATTTATAAAGACCGCACATATTCCATGTGATAATATTTACATCGGTTTTATTGTTTATTTGGCCTTGGCCGATTCCCTAGAGGTCACGGTCACTGTCGTCCGCTTCATGATCCTGGCTGTTGATTGGTTGAGTATATACCTCACTAGTTAAAAGTCTGTTACTCACACGCCCACGCGAAGATGTGTTACTACTGTTGTAGTTATTTTGACCTTGAGAGGCACGGGTATCTGCGTCATCATTCCCGCGACTAATGTCCAATCGCTGCAATCCGTTGTTCGCGCCAACACGACCACGTGATCTTGAACTACCAATCCGCTCGACTATATTGTCTGTGTCGTTGTATTTGTACATGTCACCGTCAACAATGAGCTTATCGAAGCGAAGTGATGCATATTTGCCCTGGTTCCTGGCCTCAAACTAAATGTTTTGGTCAGTTCTCGCCTGTGTAATTGTACACGCTCAGTGTAATCTTCACGCACTGAATACTGCGATTGCGAGTTAAGACTTTGACGAGCCGCACGCAATACACATTCTCGGGTCCTTGTATTTTGCTAAACTTAGCTATAATGGGGCAACTGTCCGATCGTCTACTGCCTACTCTATGGGCCCTTTCAATGTCAACATTTGCCAATTCAGTTAGGTTAAGTGTATTGGAAATAAAGTTTCGTACCTTCCGTTCACTTTCCTCCCAGCTCTCAGAAATACGGCCTTCAATACCAAGAAATCGTAAATTATTTCTACGTGAATGTCCCTGGAGCCTGTCTAACTTCACAGACAGATTAGAAAGTTCCTGCTTCATACATACATTTTCTTGGCGTAACTTAACATTTTCACTTTTAAGCACGTTAACTGTTTTATTTATATCATCAATTTTGCTGTTAATGTTCGATAAATCAGTCTTCATCTCAGATTTCATTTCACGTAAAAAAGCCATTACCTCAGAATCATTTGCCTTGTTAGCACGGGCTCGTGTTGTACTTTGGGACGGGGGTGGTGGTGGCGTTTCTGTGGCGGATACTTCGGCAAAAGATAATATCCTTTGTTTCTGTTGTTTGGGCGGTCCAGGGTTCAGCTCAACATCCCCACCCAGTAAGGTTAGCACAGAGAGAAAGATAGCAAGTCTCAAACACACACTAAAACTTTGCCGACTCACAAACAAAACACGCAGTTTACATCCTTTCTTAATCGGCATAAAAAACAATCCAATTCGAATGCGGTAAAGTCCTATATCAATTCCCATTTTGAAAATATAAGAGCAGAAAATTACACGTGCGCCATGTTCTAAGGGAGACAACTACCAATATGTTATGATGTCAAGCATTTAATGATATAACGCAACATGTGTTGCATTCGATGTACAGGTCACTAAAAAGGTCGCTGAAATACTTAAGACGATTTTTTTACACTTCTTACAGGTGTGCTTTTTTACAAATTAGATGACTAACAAATAATGCACGTTTATTGTGATACATATAAAGATGACGATTTACTGTTGAATAGTTAATTATTCAGGATGTATGTACATACAAGCAAAATTGAGCATAAAATATACGCAGAAAACATATTTGGTTCTTTTGATAAAAAATTAAATAATAAATTGCACGTGAAGTCACTTTTTCACATTTTAATGCCAATTCATGTATATATGCTCTAAATTTATGGCACGCTCCTTAAAGAACCATTTTCTGAATACTCGAAAATGTATTTCTGGGTATATTTAGAACAAATGAATATATTCATGGGAATGTCAGAAAATTGCAAGTATATAAGTAAATGATTATTTATCAGTTTCATGGGAAGTGTAATTCGAGGGCTACAAGAAGCAAAGCCATTTATTAATTGCACGATGTCAAACAACCAGCTGTACTCTCTGCAATTCAACTTCAGTTCCTTAAGCTCTTTCTTGTGACATGCACACACATTTTAGAAATTCCTTTTTGCGTAACATCTTAAAATCATTTTGTTCCGTTACATTAAAAAAAAGGAAAAAATGGGCAAACAAACGTTGTTCTTTACAGCAATAAGTATATAAAATGTCTTTTTTTTATCTACAACTCATCTTTAAATCCGACATGCTTACTTATTTTAATGTTAAAACCATTTGAATCTTCCTCAACAGTTGGTTTTTCTTTCGAGCGTTCTTTTACATCACGTAAAATTTCAAAACGTCTCTCTTCGATTTGTATGACATCTGCCATTTCCGCTTCCTGTTGATTCTGCGCCATATTGTTGCCCGGAAGGTCATGTCTAAAGTTTCCATTGATAACGAATAAGAATTGTAAAATAGATGTGTAGTTCATTTTTCCAAATTTTTCTTCTTCAAATCTGATAGCCTCAATCTGATCAGCTTCTCCATTCTTGGTAACAATAACAAACAGTTCCGGGGGATTTATGTACACGCCTTTTAGTCCAAGACTATGTAAATCTTCGCTAGTAGGGCGAACGAGTCTTCCAAACAAGAAATACTTTTCAAATCTTTTTGCAATGGCTTTGAATACCGAGGGTGTTTCGTCCTCGTCTGAAAATTAATCTCAAAATATTAGCTATGAAAAGAATATTTTTAACGTTTTCTTGTGAAATTATACAAAAAACATTTTCGTAGCAATTTGTATCCAGATCAGCGTTTGATGATAATACCAGGCCCTGATGATCAAACAGGCCCAATGTCTAAAATAAGTGAACATTGATTTTGTACTTTTATCTTTTATTAACGTCAATTTCAATATTGTCTGAGATTGACATTGTTCAGATACGAACATAAGTGTTGGCATTTGTTACCCTCTTACTTTACTTGAGATTCTGAAAATATATAAATAGAAGAGAAGCTCTCCATAGATTTTCTTGATTTTGAGCCTGTTAAATATAATCATCTGAGTCTGGCATTATAATCAAGCCCTGGTGATATGGATACGTGTATACTGTGATGATGTTTTATTAAGTTCAATATATCAATTAGTCTGTAAAAATTGTATTGCAATTCATTTTTGTCCGCATTTTCATAATATAAACATGTATATACTATAGCCATGCACTACAATGTCCAATGTTTGATCCATTTCATTGCAAATACAGTAAACTTCACTTATAGCGAAAACGGTTATAGCGAACTTCCGGTTATAAGGAACATGTTTTGGCCCGAATTTTCTGCCCTTCTTTAATAAAAATATACGGTTGAAGCGAACAAGGTAATAAGGAATTATCGCTTATAAGGAACTCATTTCTTAGTTCAAATTTAGTTAAAAGTACAGAAATTGCACGTCTATAATGAACTCAAAAATATCGGTCATTCGTAAATAGACTTTCGTTTTCATTGGCACGGATGGAAACTCGGCCGAATGTTTATGTACTTCAATACAGCTGTAAAAATGAATTTGTATAGCAGTACATAATAGTTTTCTATTAAAGATATTTTTAGCAAGAGATCTTGTCACCAAGATAAAACAGTTATTCCTTTTATTCTATTATTTCCTTTCTCGTATAAATAATTATGATTATTTATAATCGATTTTCAACATAATAATGCATGCTATTCCTTGCTAATCCATTGAAAACTACAAAGTACGCTTGATTGAATGAAAAGAAATCTATATCTTTAATAAGTAAAGTCATCCTTAAAATATAATAGAAGCTATACAATATAAAAGGAAGGAAAAATCGAAAATCATGTTTATTCTTAATCATGGAAAGAAAACTAAAAGCACTGAGTTTAGAAACAAAATATGATATTTTATTGAGAAAGGGAGTAAAACTTAATATTGAAACTGAAATAGCAAAGGATAATAAAAGTCCCAAAAGTACGCTCTCGGTTATTGTGTCTAAAAAAGAAATAAATGACTATTTTTTTTGATAAACAAATGCTCTTCGAAATGGAGGACGATAGTAAACAATCAATTCGTTATTTGTAAATATATTCGCTATAAAAACTTCTGATACAAGGAACCAATTCGCGATATGCTTACAAGGAACTCCGTATATAAGGAACAGATTCTGAATGTCCCAATGAGTTCGTTTTAAGCGGACTTTACTGTAAAAAAGATGTCGTATTGTATTATTGTATAATTCTTTATAGCTCATAAGTTAGCTGGTTCTTAATGCTGATGTTTTCCATGGGCAGACACAATCACAAGGTCATTTCTTATAAAAGAGTAAAGGTTACAGTATATAATCAGGTTGTTCATGTACCTCGTGCAATTCCCCTTTTTATTACAAATTTAAAATAGATTTTAAATTAAATTCAATATGATTTACTGCTAAACATTCATTTTGAATTATCATCGTTTAACATACCCGTTATAATATAAGCTGGAAACTTTGAGGGTAGTGAGGTGAAAGATTCAAGCAAGAGATCACGTATACTATCTCCCGAAATTCTTTGAGTTTTATCCGGAAGTGATGTCAAGACTGCAACACGAGCCTCGTTCTGGTTATTTACTCGGCGCCAGTTTCTTTCCTTCATTTTCCTGTCACCGTATGGATAAAATCTCGCAAGGTCGCGAGATGAATCATATTCCTGAAATAAGAAAATATCCTATATGCTCTAACATGATCATCAAAAATATATGTACACAGAAAAAGCTTAATTTGTGTAAATATATCATTGAAAATAAAATATTGAGCGTTGTAATACAAAGCGAAAGGGTGGCCATTATTCTAAATGTATTTACAGGCAGTGACAGAGACACACATTCGTCTTTCTTTTTCATATCTTAGAGCAGCATGCCTCCAGATTCATGCTAATTTTCATGGAAATTATACGAATGTCTTGGAAAATAAAGTATAGTGAAGTGAACAAAGAAATTAATTTATAAATTTGCTAACAACACATGCATTCCACGTAAATTACTAACATAGGTCAAAATATGCAAAAATAGCTCTTAAATGCGTGAGTCATGCAGTCGAAATATGGTGAAAAATAATGTAAAATCATTCATTAATAGCGCACTTGAATCTTGAACATTGTACTTTTCTTATAATCTTAGTACATTTATCTCATGATTTTTAATTTTCTTGAAATATCTGGCTCACCTATAATATATAGTTATTTATGCTAAATCGGGTCATAAAAGCGTTTTTACAAATTATTCGCCACTTAAACATTCTACTTATTGATAATCACAACAAAAAATAAAAATCGGTAGATTTTTTAAACTAAGATATATATCTGTGTTTGTTTACTCTTTATAATGATCAGTTAGACGACGAGTTTATCTACTAAAGATTTTTTTATTGAGAAGAAAGAAAAATGTAAAGCCTTACAAAAATACAATTTAAGAACAGTAAAAAAGTCCTATTTTGTATTTTTTTTATTTCAACCTGTAAGTTAATTACTTTGGAATTAATAAAAAATCATGTATTGTACGACTCCATTTTAAAAACCAGTTTATCTATACGTGGCTATATAACATTTGTTTAAGTTCGCATATTACAACTTCCTTGTTTAATACACAAACAATATACCTACAAGTGTATCAAGTAAATCTTTCTCAGCGGTAACATCTACAAGTCCAAACCAGCATAAACCACGTAGATGTGTTGCCATAGTCTTCCACTCCTTCTCCACAGATCCATCATGAAAAATTAGTATCCATGGGTCTCGGTTCCTTAACAGATTTTTCGTAAAATTTTCATTTGTCAGGGGAAATAAATCCTGGTATCTTTCGTCAGGCGAAAATACAGGAGTTTTACCATCAGTTGTTTCCTCACGATTCCCTGGTTCTTCCATCAAAACATAATTTGTACAAAATATCCATATAACAAACACATTTACAAATAAATTCGCCATTTTCAACATTCTTAACTTTCAAATATTTAAATAAAGTATTTTTACGCAGCAAAATCAATACTTCAAGCAGATAACATTAACTGGTTGTATAGAACAACCGTTAATTTAACCCTTGGACTACATGTAGTTACTATTTTCTGAAGTTTAACCATTCGGATTTATAACGATAAGGAAGTTTGCATGTCTGAAAAAAGAGCAAGATATTAAACTAACATTTATGAGTGGTACTTGCGCATTGCACTTCCTCTTGACAAAATATATATAAGCACGTCATGTATACCTGATAGCTTCCTCTTTTGCGGATTGTAAATAACACTAAATTTATGTATTTGTGATTCTTTTTTACATAAAGAGAAAATCTTTAGGGCATGAGATAAAATATTAAAGGCTGACATATATCAAAGTATCCACGCATTTAGTGCATTTGATAAAAAAAATCTCTACTGTTTTAACAAACAAAAAAAAAATTTATTACATGCTTTTCGGTGGTTTATAGAAATATATCAGTGATATAAAACTGGTAATTTCACTGTTGTTTGAAACAGTGAAATTACCACTTTGATAATTTCACTGTTTTGAATTTAAGCCCCTTACGTTGTTTCAGTGAAATACCAGCGTGCACAGTACTGGGTACCAACTTAATGACGTGACGTCGTAAATGACGTCACGTTGTATTATTATTTGGCGCGCTTTTCATTTAGTTTTAGGTTAAATGTCTTTTTAAAACGTTTCTTTGCATAAAATAAAAAGAAAATTTGTTCAGTTTAGTGTAAGATTGAAATATATTTCACCCTGTGAACACCAAAAGTTCATTTTTCACTCGTGGCTGCGCCACTCGTGAAATATACCTTTTGGTGCTCACTCGGTGAAATATATTCCGATCTTACACTGAACTAAACAAATATCCTCTATTTATTACATGCTTTTCGGTGGTTTATAGAAATATATCAGTGATATAAAACTGGTAATTTCACTGTTTCAAACAGTGAAATTACCACTTTGATAATGTCACTGTTTTGAATTTAAGCCCCTTACGTTGTTTCAGTGAAATACAAGCGTGCACAGTACTGGGTACCAACTTAATGACGTGACGTCGTAAATGACGTCACGTTGTATTATCATTTGGCGCGCTTTTCATTCAGTATAAGGTTTAATGTCTTTTTAAAACGTTTTTTTTTCATATAATAAAAAGAAAATTTGCTTAGTTTAGTGTAAGATCAAAATATATGTCACCTTGTGAACACCAAAAGTTCATATACCTTTTGGTGCTCACTCGGTGAAATATATTCCGATCTTACACTGAACTAAACAAATATTCTCTATTTTTTTATCAAATATAAATAGAGGATATTAAATAGAGGATATTGAATGAGTGTAAGTTCAATACTGAATTTATTGCACGAGTTGAATAAGATTATATTATACGAGCCTTTGGCGAGCATAATATTATTTTATTCAACGAGTGCAATAAATTCAGTAATGAACTTACACGAATTTAATATTCTATTTATCACATACCCAAAATAAAGACCGTTTAAAGTGAAATAAGAATAAGTTTTCATTGATGCGCCTAAAGTGTTACGCTAACATTTAGCGCGTCTTTTCACTATGTTTGTATAACGCTAATGACGTCACGTCAAAATATATGCACGGCCGTGCAATACCTTTTTTACGGAGTCGCAAAATCGGCACGGGTGTGTGATAAATGAGTGTAGTTTAATACTAACCTCTGGCGAGCATAATATTGTTTTATTCAACGAATTCAATAAATTTAGTATTGAATCTACACGAATATAATATTCTATTTATCACATATATAAAATAAGAACAGTGGTTAAAATGAGTAATTTTTCAATGAATGACGCGCCCATAGTGTAACGCTTACATTAGCGCGCTTTAACATAGCGCAAATGACGTCACGTCAAAGTGTTATTACTATAGCGTAATATCGTTTTTATTAAATGGCTTTATTACACCCGCGCCGCAGTTTATGTGATAAAAATCATTTATTGAATATTTTCTCTTTTTCATTGTCATGCAAATGCTTTTGTTACAGAGAAGTGTAGATGTGTGTTTTTGTTTAGAAGCAACGTGTTATTTTGTGTGAGTTTTAATTTATTAATTGTTTTAGAGATGTCACTTATCTGTTGTCTTAAGAAGAGTGTTTCTTGCTAGAGTGGCTATCAACGATAGCATAATGTAATAATTCGTTATAACTCTTAAGTTGTTCACATGCCACAAGTTGAACTATAGGAGGTGAATAACATATGGATCTCAAAATAGAGCATCTGCACAAAATGTATTTTAATTTCAGCTGATCCAGATCCTAACCCTAGATGTGAAAGCGAACAGGGCTAAATCACAGACACAGAACCTATCCGATTATGTGGCCCCAGCTTTGCCGTGTGCAAAATGCGCAGCGCTTTTAAGTTTGGGAACTACATAATCGGATAGCTTCGTTCATAGCCGTCTGGTCCATTGAATTTATCGAAAGATTTTGTAGTTGGAAGAAAACGGCGATAATTTTGATGTTTATTTCGGCTGTTGCGTTGTTTATATTACCGTTGAAGTTAAAAATTGACCATCATCGTGAAGAATTATATCTTCTGTGTCGATGGACCAAAGGATTATGTGAAAATATTGGAAATGGAATAAAATACATGTTGATTATGACGGTAGGAGTGCGGATTTTTTCCGGCGAACATTTTTATCTTGTGTATTATTATAGATGTTGAAATATGAATTTTTTTCAAAACGGCTTATATTAAGTTTTTTTGATATATATGATCAGTACATGTGCTGGGATTGACAAATATGCATTTTATTTGGATTTTAAAGGCGTTTTGAGCTCCAAACCACAAGTGTCTGTGGGCTAAATCTTCAACTTTTGCAACATTTTTATTTTGAAAAAAAAAGAAAAAAAGAAAGAAATATAATTATATACATGTGTATTACCTTTTTTGAAACGGATTTTCACGCAGTTTTTTGAGATATTTTTCCATTCAATTCATGTGTGTCCAAAACATGCGTATGAAGAAATTGTCACCAAATAGATTAAAATTACGTGTTATTGAAAACTGGCCGCTAAACGATGCTCAACATTCGAACAAACCTTATTTAAACATTGTTTTTATTTGTCTCCAAACGAAGAAATCAGCGGTTATATTTTCATTGAGCTGTGCTGAATAGCTCCGTAAGTGATATATACAAACATCTACAAAACTTTGAATCACTTCCAAATAAACATATACATGTATAAGCACCAGGCTAACCAACTTTTCAAGTATCTTAGCTTCGGCTGGAAGTGCATGGGCAAGTAACGTGTTGGATATTAATTTATGTCATTACCATAATTTTAGCCATACTGTCTAATGGTAGCACCAGAAATAAACTTTGTTTATATTTTGCTACCTTTACGACTTATTACTGCACATTAAATGCTACTTTCTTCAGCTGTTCAACATCTAACTTACTCTAAAACCATTTTTAAAACACTAGTAAACACGTGTTTGTCATTTCTAAAGAATTTAATAAATATGGATTTCTGAGACACAGTATGTCTTTAATGAGTAATATATATCATTCAAGCGCGACTAAATCTATCTTGATGATATTTTCGAGTATCAATTTCTTTAACAAAGAATATATACAGTATTGAATGTTTTATGGAAATGATACGTTATTATGCTGATGATTTTTATATATCATACAATTATGAATTATGAATATGAATTTAGTAAGCTATATATTAGTATATTAACAACACGTGTAACTTTTTACTCTGAGGCTCTACATAAAATTACTGAAGCCCAATCAGGTTTTCGTAGTGGATATTCGACCATTGATAATGGTTTTGTATTATATTCAAAAGTGAGTAAAAGGATTTATGTAGTCTTTATAGATTTCAAGAAGGCATTTGATTCTGTAAACAGATTAAAGCTTTATTATGCATTGTACCAACATGGTTTTAAAGGTAAATTACTTTTGCTATACAGAGTATATATAAATCAGTAAAAGCATGTGCCAAAAGTAGTTATAATAATTTAACTGATATTGCTTTGAATGCCCTCTAGGTTTAAGACAAGGATGTAAGCTCAGTCCAATTTTGTTTTGCTTATTTATTAATGATTTGGAGTCCTTTTTGAGACAAAATGCTACTCATGGTGTGCAGTTATAACCTGGAGATATTAAAATTTTTCTTTTAATGTTTGCAGATGATGTAGGCTTGATTTCAGATACCATCGTAGGTTTACAAAATCAACTCAACGGTCTTCAAAAATATTGTTTAGAATGGAAACTAAATGTAAATGTTGAAAAAACTAAAATTGTTGTTTTTAAAAACGGAGGTCAACTATCTAAACGAGAAAAATGGTTTTATAATGATAACCTTATTGAAACAGTAAATGCCTTTACCTATGTGGGTTTAAATTTCACTAGTAAATTATCATTGTATAAAATGTCTGAAAATTTAGCTATAAAAGCAAAAAAAGTATTAGTTATCCTTTTAAAAAATATGTATAATCTTTTACCAATGTCAGGTAAATCTTATTTTAAAATTTTTGACTCAAAAATATGTCCTGTTTTGTTATATGGGTCAGAAATATGGGGACTTGAATATAGGGATTGTATAGAACGTGTTCAAATATATGCATGTAAGAGATTTATGAATATTTCTTTAAAGTCGTGTAATGCAGTTGTAATGGGAGATTGCGGAAGATACCCAATGTATATATATGCAACAAAAAGATGAATTAAATTTTGGATACGGATTTTATATATGGATGATTAGAGATATGTTAAAAAAAGTTATTTTATGCTTAAACGGTTAGATGAACTAGGTTATAAAAATTGGGTGACAACTCTACGATTAAATCTCTATAAGAATGGTTTTGGCTATATTTGGGAACAACAAAAGGTTGAAAATGCAAACTTATTCCTTACCCTTTATGCAAATAGATTAAAAGATCAATACATGCAAAATTGGAACAGTAAGTGTTTAGAAAACAGAAAGCTAGTATTTTATAGAAATTCTAAATGTAATATTAATTTTGAAAAATATCTGGACTGTAGATATATTGAAATTTAGGAGTAGTCTTGCTGCTTTTAGGTCCTCCTCTCATCAATTGATGATAGAGAAAGGAAGACATATTGGTATTCCAAGGGAAATCCGATTTTGTATACACTGTCGATATGAAATTGAATGCGAATTTCATTTTCAGTTAAAATGTCCTTTATATGATAATTTACGTCAACAATTTATACCAAATAAGTATTGGGAATATCCAAATAATCATAAATGTAACTTATTAATGTCATGCAAAAGTGTTAAGACAATACAAAACTTATCAATGTTTTTATATTATGCATTTAAACTGCGAAATGAATCTATATGTTAAATGTCTTTAATATGTTAGTTGCTAAATCTTATTACACAATTATATGTTTTGTGAAAATTGGCTAAAATGCTGCTCTGACAACATGTCATTGTACTTTATACAACTCTATGTAAACCTGTATATTATGTGATGTTATATTATCCTAACTACCTGCCATGTCATTATGCTATTGTGTGTATATATATATATATATATATTATGTATACATGTCTATGGGCCGGTGGCCTGAATGCAAATTTGAAATAAACTCATCATATGAATCTCAGGACTTTGTTTGATGCCAAATCTCATTTTCTAAAATGTTTAGAAGTTTAGGGATATCCCTACTTTACCCCGAATAGCCGAGCTAAAAATTAGAAAAATATAAAGAAGTCACAAGGGTAAAATTACATTTCGGCTTTCATAAAAAAAACTTTGAATTCATAAAAATGTTGAAAAAGTTGAAAACTTACCAAGTGAGTCTCGACTTACTTTCTCTTTCACGTATGGAGGTTAAAGTTCGTAATTGAAGCATGCTCAATTTTAATGGTCCATATGTAGTCCACCGCCCACCTCATTAAGGAAGTGTCGTTGATTCTTATGAACACTGTATGCCAAAGGTTGTTCGGAATATTGTTATACATCTTTTCAATTACTATTAATATAAATATATATTATCCGAATTTGTGATTCACTGTGACGATACAATTATGTTTCTAAAAGACTCGCAAAAAAGGTTTTAAGTTTCTCCCGGACACAATTTGAACAAAGGGTAATATACCAAACGCATACGATAGAAGGTTATGGTTCTTTGACAATAGGGTATAAGTTTATCCATCTATAAATGTTCAAGATGATATTTCAAATAATTTTGAATCATGTGCCGGAACAAAGACCAACCAGGGATTGGGCAAGTTAAATTCCAGTATATCCCTACAACTTTGTTTCTTGTGCGGGTAGTGGCAGTGGGGTGGTACTACCCTATTTACCCTACGTTCGCGGTAGTATCTATTTATCATCATCATTTAGCTATTGCAAACAGTTTTCTAAAACCAGCATTGCTGTTTATGATATAAGCATCCCACAGTTGAACTTTTAACAATCAAAGGTTTTGTCTAGTCTGTTGATAATTTGATTCTTATGCCGATTTTAATATATATTTTATCCTTATCTCTGCGGTCAGTGCCCCTAACGGACTTCCCTGGGTAACTAATCAGAAAAATACTAATTTCTCCACAAGAGACCAACTACTAGTCCGCCCTTTGGTGAGAGACAATGTCAGAAAACAATAATTGAGCCGCGTCACGACAAAATCAACATAGTGGGTTTGCGACCAGCATGGATCCAGACCAGCCTGATCCTGATGCGCAGGCTGGATCCATGCTGGTCACAAACGCACTATATGTTGGTTTTGTCGTGACGCGGCTCAATTGTTAAGGAGATATTTCGCCTCACCACAGAATCCCTGAATTAAAACATATCCGATGCTCTCCCAAATGACCACAGTAAGTGAACACAAACTATGATATGATTGCTTGACATTCTAGGTTTGTTTTTGGAACATAAATAAATAACAATAACAACGTTTATGTAAGAGCAAACTTTATTTCAAAAGAAAAAAAACAAAAATATTTAAAAAGAAAATGTCAATATAAATGACCTCTTGTCATTAAAGGAACTCCAGTGAGATTTCTATGATATAATGGGACTGGAATTTTTTTTATATATTTTTTTAGATTAATATTCGGATTGATGCAGAACAATTACGTGTGTGTTAAATTTCAGATCATTCGCTTACTTTAATTTTCCAAAATAATTATTCTTAGCAAAATTGAAAAGCGTTCTATCGCTTTTAACTCAGATCGGGCTAAGAGTACCACAAACATACGATTCTAAAGTTATTTCTCGGTAAATTTCGTAATCTTTCAGTATTGAGTGTCCCGTTTATTTATGTGAGAAATTCAAATTTTATATTTTGGACCTCAGTGGAATTCCTTTGAAAATAATATAATACTTTATTGTCTAATTACTTCATAGTCTTGTCAAATATACACAAGGCAATTAAAGTACAGTATTACATACATAATGCATTTTTAAAAATATTAAAAAAAAAATTAACATAAACAGCCTAAGTTAAGTTATATAAATATATAGTATTACAAATGCCTTCTAAAATATCATACAATTTCTTAACATTAAAGCATTCCAAACATCAGGAACGTGTATTATAAAAAGTTAAGAAGATTTTTGTTAATAAGAATTTTTTGTAAGATTAACAAATACATTTTGTTTTCAAAAGGCACCAAAATACATAAATTACACAAAATAATGTCAAAACATGCAAAACTAGCACTTACTACGTAACTAAAACGGGTAGAAAAATATCATAAAAATAATAATTACTTGGCGTTTACTTTTAAAACGTCAGTGATTGTTCATGTACACTGTAACGCTGCACTAAAACACTGACGTTTTCAAAGTAAACGCTTATAAAACATAAGCGTTTACTTTGAAAAATCTCATTTTAGGTATTTTTAGCGAAAATTGACTCGGCTGTCTCCTTAATCTTTAACTAAATATATGAATTGTAAGGTGAATAGCAAGAGTCATATGTGACACAATGTTTAAATAATACATTGATTGAGAATAGCCTAGCATGCTGTCCCTGCTACAACTTGTTGTTTTAATTGTTTTACTTATTTCCATCCCTTAAATTATTCAGTGTCACTGTGTGTGGTTTTTTTTTGCTTGTTTTTCAAATTTCCACCCCTTACCTCACAAATGATACAAACTGTGAAAAAGTACCCTTCAGGCAATATAATGCTCCTTTCTGTGGTGCAGTTGGGAATTTTGTAGATAGTGTCAACTAATGAATGAACTATGAATTTGACATCCCACTAAATCATTTTTGCAGTCACTTGAATTAACAGTACATGAATGAAAACATGTCGGTCAACAAAACCAACATGTAAATATGAAAAACATAAAAATTTTAGGCATAGGATTTCACATATATTTTATTGCTTTTTCGGTTCATACTCATTTATGTGTACTTTTTGTAACTTTTCAGGGCAGCAGAAATTTCATAACAGGTAATGAAGCCCTTAAACATGTACTGGATAACATCCCTGAGCTTCAGAGACCTGAGTTGCTGAAGTTTCCAACAATGAGGAAATACCTGGCCACTGTTGTGCAGGTAAATTATGTTAATTTTTTGTGAACAGCATTTCAAATGATTCCCTACACTTGCATTTACATGTACATGTACCACTAGATTTAAAAGAGTTGCACTGGAATGATGTATCTTATCTTATTTTAATTAAAAAGTAAGTGATGAATATTCATTTATAAATGATGAAATGCATTTTATAAGAACAAGCATTGTAAACAACTTACTTCTTAGAAGCCAATAAATCATGTCTTTTATAACACCTGTCTTTTTGTAATAAATCATTGCAAACTTTTTAATGTACATCAACAACTCAAGTCTTTACCTAGATAAATTAGTATTTGTTAATTCCATGATACCAGTATGACTGTCATTGTGCCAATTTTATCAGGTGTTTGGAATGAAAGAAAATGATGTCCAAGAGGTGGCAAGACATATGGGGCATGGACTGGCGGTACATCGCAAGTTCTATCGTCTGCAGGATGATGTCATCGAACTTGCGAAAATGTCAAAGTTGCTGCTAGCAGTTGAAAATGGACAGGCTCATCATTTCAAAGGAATGTCTTTAGACGACTTGGACTTGAAAGGTACAGAAGTTAAGAGAAAGGTTTTGAAAATGTAGCATAGCCTCTTATTTCTTATATATAGCATTGCTCTTGTCTGTTTTTCCCATATTCATTGACAGATTAATAAATGATCAGTATATGAAACCTGGTGGAGACATTTGGACATAGCCAAAAGATGGCATCGACATGTATTGATTTTATGATGAAAATCATAGTGACCTTATGCTAAACATCATTGTCCAGGGATTATACTTATTGTGTGTTTGCCCTTTTGATAGAATCATTGGTTGTAATCATTGGGTACAGAGTTTAATTTACAGTTCACAAGGTCATGTCCAGTGTTAATAGTGATATTGGCCTTGAGATTTTAGAATACTTGTCTAAGAAGTAGAGATCTGGTTCATAAAACTTGGTATGGACCTGTACAGTGTAGATGACCTCAAGGGCCCAATGTGATTTGCCATTGAAAGCCCTTGTGACAAGGCAGATTTAGCCCTCCTTTTGACTTCCTTATACAGTTTAATACTTTCCATTTTTTTTAAGTGACTGTCTTTAAAATTCTGCCTTACCCTATTTTAGATTTTCCTGACGAGGAAACTGATCCAGTAGATCTTCTATCATTTACAACAGAGGAGAACACAATTCCAGAAACATTAGGTAAAAATATTAATTTAATCATTATGTAATTTTAAGCTCACTTGTTTTCTGATGTGCCTGATGGTGAACGTATTTAATACATGTATCGAGGGCTGGATGCAAAATGCCCCTCAGGTCACCAGTTTTACATAGACTTGTATACGTTCATTATTATAACAACCTGCATGTTTGATTTCAAGCTTGAATATTGATCATGCTGTGCCCAAAACTGTGAGACAAGGCCAAATCTTGGAAAATCCTTGTTTACATTCCAGTGGTTGCATTTATGACGTTAATTTAATAAATTTGGTATTAATTGTTATAATTTCTTCTTGACAATTTGTTGGCCTAGTTTCAATAGGGCACCAGGTTAAATTTTAGAAATTGTTATTTATACTCATGTGGCCACATTTGTGACCCAATTGAGATGGAATTTGCACAGAATGTTTGTCATGGCAATATCTAGGCCAAGTTTCAATATGGGCCGTGTCAGATGTAAATTTAAACTAGATCACCAGGTCAAGTCAAAAGAAAATTGTTTACACTAGTGGCCAAATTTCAATGCAATGTGTTTCAGAATGTTTGTCTTGACATAACTTAGGTTATGTTAAAATATGTGTCATGTGTCAAAAAGTAGGTCATCAGGTTGAATGTTAGAAAATTCTTGGTTACATTCTAGTTGCAACATTAAATTCAGGGACTACTTTGGCATACTTAAAAGTCCTTTGAGATACTGCTTTCAAACTTTGCACACCTGTTTTGTAATCCCCCGCAGTTTAAATCGGGAGGAGGATACTGTTTTGGTGGTTGTCAAAATTTTCTCCCCTTTTGTGCTTAGAAAGGATAAAAAAGAAAATACGACGCACTGGTAAAGATATATTTATGCATTTATTAGCCTACATGACTAGAGAATTTCAGTGCTAATTGTGAGCTATTGTTGTCTGTGACTGTTGGTCATCAAGCCTCACCAACAATTGCATTAAATGACCTCTCCTTTTGATCCAGCTAGCTTACAGAAGGTCGTTGGTTCTACCCAGGTGCCTGCTCATGCCTGAAATAATGCCTGTAGGGTCTTCCTCCACCATGAATGCTGGAATAGTCTCCAGATGGCCAAAATATGTGTCAGTACGACTTAAGACCCAACAAACAAACTTTTAATCCACATGCAAGATTTCTAAAATATTTCTTGTATGACCCTTTATTTGTTTTTAGCACAATGCTTCATACCAATTTTCTTAATAAACATTCTTGTAAAGTTTATTATAAAAATCTTGGTTGATTTGATATCTGGCATAACCACTGTAAGAAGTCCATAAGCACATAGATCACATTAAGCTCAATCTATGGAGAATTACATGTATATCTTTGTAGCAAACCATTTTATACAAGATGCAGTTATTGGTCAATGACATTATAATGGTGGAAAGTGGGAACATAAGTATCTTATTGAGAATTTCTATTTATTAAAATGAGGTTTTAATATTCAAGATTTGTTGTATTTATTCTAGGGGAGAAAAAGAAGTGGACTCTAAAAGAAAAGGAATTGCTTAAACCTATGATTTATCGTGCGGTTAGGTTAGGTAAGCCGCCAACTAAACAAGATGTACAGTCTTTACAAAAGAAGAACCCAGTACTTGCACCACTACCGTGGTTGAAAATTAAGCATCAAGCGTGGGCATTGGCCCAGGCTGAACTTAGAAAAGACAAAAAAATCATGAAAGATTTGAACTTGTGAAGTGTTGATTTACATGTATGCATATCCATAGTATATCATTGATGTATTGAGGTTAAGCACTTTTAAACAGAGTTCAGGTTCTTATTTGTTTTCTTTTGTTACTCACTTTTGTGTTGACTTTGCTTGAATTCTCAAACATTGGTTGAATTTATTTGAAACATGTGTAATACAGTTTACTTAATGTTGTGTGCACATTCCCATTCAATGCCATGAAGCTGTGTTGACTGATGATTTTGCATAAAGTGTTGTTTTGTTAAAGAAGTCAATCATTGTACACATCTTATTTTTGTTTGTGCTCTATGCCATTTACTGATTTACTGCATAAACTTTGCATACTTGTTTAACATCATGACCCCAACCTCTGGGCAAGAGTATGTTACTGATGAACCCAACCTCTAGGCAAGAGTATGTAACTCTGTAAGTCGATAGTTAGGAAAAATATTTTTTACATATACATATAAGTTTTCATTGAACATATTGTTTTGATACTTTGCTTCGATTAAATTTGATTTTAGACATTTTCTAGTGTTGACAATAATTTTTTTGATCTTTGTAATATCCTTCATTACTGTAGTCTGCTATTTATAACTATATTGCATGATGGGAAAGAGTACTGAACTTCCGGTCAAGATATAACATGGCTTTCTAAATAAACGTAGTTACAATCAAATGTGTTTCTTCTAATATCTATACCCTGGACATAACATCTGGCGACGAGGATATCAAGATATGTGATTAACCGTTTAAGAATTATCTGGATATAAGAATTTTACTAGTTTATGGATGGATAACAAGTAAACTAATAAAAAAATGAACAACTTGCCACATTTTCCAAGTTTCGATCTTGAGACGGACAAAACAAATTCAGGAGCACGGTGGGAAAAATGGATTGGTCGTTTAGAGAATTTAATCAAGGGAATGTTGGTGGACGATGATGACCAAAAAAGAGCTTTATTATTACACTACGCCGGTGAAAAGGTTTATGATATTTATGACGTTGAGAAGAAAGAGACGGAAGAAACTTATGACGCAACAAAGAAAGTGCTTGGTGACTATTTTTCGCCACAGAAGAACATCCAAATAGAGATATACAATTTTCGAACATATAAACAGTCAGAAGAACAATCCCTTGACGAATATGTCACGGAATTACGGACACTTGCTAAAACCTGTGGGTTTACAGATATTGATGGCGAAATATTGCAGAAAGTTATACAACACGGGAAATCTAACCAGTTACGTCGTAGGGCTTTACGTGAACCTGACAAAAAACTGGATGCTATTTTAACTATGGGTAGGATGCTTGAACAAAGTGACCAACACGCCAAAGTAATGGAGAAAAATGACCAAAACTTAGTAAGGAAAGTATCAAATTACGCACGAAGAGGGCGAGGTGGAACAACACGTGGGAGAACGGCTGCACGACGTGGATTTAACTCGCAGAACCGTGGGAATTTTCGGGAGACTGGCCAATCGTATCAGCGCGGGAATTATCGGCGCGCGTTGCCAACCAATAAATGCAGGAATTGCGGATATGAATTTCCCTACAGAGGTACCCCTTGTCCAGCAAAATGGAAAACCTGCAACACATGCTCAACAGTTGGCCATTTTGCGCGGTGCTGTCAGAAATCAAAACGAGGCAAAGTAAACGAAGTAAGCCGTGAAGAGGATTTACAGTCCAATTCAGAGGAAGAATTCCTCTTTAACATAACAGTTAAAAGTGTTGCAAAAGAAAACAAAAGGAAAACGCCTCAAACAAAAATAACAGTGAATGAAAAGAAAATAACAGCAACGATTGATACAGGTTCAAGTGTTAACATTATAGATAAAAGAACTTATAATTACATTGGAAAACCTAAAATTCAACGAAAATATTTACCAAAACTTTTGCCTTACGGAGGAGGAAATCCGCTTCCAGTAAAAGGGTATATGAATTTATCTGTTGAAAAGAATGAGAAAATAACCGTAGCAAAATTTTATCTGGTGAAAGGAAATTATGGAGTTTTAATCGGCTATGATACATCATGTGAAATGGAATTAGTCAAGATTACACAGAACATCTCCTTGAAAACAAAGATTGAGGATAAATACCCTGGAATTTATAAAGGTATTGGAAAACTAAAACACAAAACCGTGAAATTGCACATCAATCCAAATGTGAAACCTGTAGCACAAAGAAATAGAAGAACACCATTTCATTTGAGAGAAAAAGTAGAAAAAGAAATTAAAACCTTGTTAGAAAATGGTATTATTGAAGAAGTTATAAATGAGCCTACACCTTGGGTTTCACCAATAGTCACACCTCCAAAACAAAATGGCGATGTTAGACTCTGTGTTGATATGAGAGAGGCCAATAAAGCCATAGAAAGGGAAAGACATCAAATGCCGACGATAGATGAACTAATTCATGATATGAATGGAGCAAAAATATTCAGCAAGATTGACCTTAAAGCCGGGTACAATCAGCTTGTCTTACAAGAAGAATCGCGGTATATCACAACATTTGCTACACGCATGGGGCTTTATCGGTATAAACGTTTGAATTTTGGGACAAATTCTGCTAGTGAGGTATTTCAAAAGACCATAAGTGAAGTAATACAGGGTATAGAGGGATCTAAAAACATTTCGGATGATATTATTGTATACGCGAAAAATCAAAGTGATCATGATAAAGCATTAGATAAAGTTTTCCGGGCTATACACGAAAGTGGCATGACATTAAACAGATCTAAATGTGAGTTCAATAAAAAAGAAATCACTTTTTTTGGAGTAGTATTCGGGCAAAATGGAATGTCACCTTCACCTCAGAAGGTAGAGGCAGTCAAACAAATGCTGGAGCCTACAAATGTGACGGAAATGAGAAGTTTTCTGGGAATGACGTCATATTCGTCGCGGTTTATACGAAACTACGCGCCAATCTCTGAACCGTTACGACGTCTTACAAGAAATGACACTCAATGGGAATGGGGCAGTGAGCAGCAAGCAGCATTCGAGAAATTAAAAAGTGAACTGAGCAGTGAAACTGTAATGGCATACTTCAATCCGAGTAAAGACATTGAAGTAATAACAGATGGATCACCTGTGGGAGTCTCGGGAATACTCACACAAGAAGGCAAGGTGGTGGCTTATGCATCTCGATCTTTAACACAAGTGGAAACGAGGTACAGTCAGACAGAACGAGAAGCACTGGCTTTGGTATGGTCATGCGAACATTTTGCGATGTATCTAAAGGGGGCACAAACATTCACATGCATTACAAATTGCATGCCGTTAACTAAAATTTGGGAAAAGAAACAACCACCACTAAGAATCGAACGTTGGGGCTTGCGACTTCAACCGTTCAAAATGAAAATAGAGTATAGGTCAGGGAAAGATAATCCCTCAGACTTTATGTCCCGTCATCCATTAAAATAAAAGGAAGAACGAAATATAGCAGAGGAATACGTGTCATTTGTCGCAGAACAATCATTACCAAATGCAAAGACAATAGATGAGGTAAAAATGGAATCATTGAAAGATAAGACAATGCAAAAGGCAGTCGAATTTACAAAGAATGGTAAATGGTATGAATTGAAAACACTGAATGACCCAGAAATAGACAAAGAAGAATTATCATCTTTTCGTAGTATAAAGGACGAATTGACTGTGTATAATGAAACATTATTGATGAAAAATGATAAACTAGTGATTCCAAAATCACTCCGTGAAAAAGCAATAAAACTAGGGCATGAAGGTCACCAAGGAATTGTGAAAACAAAAAGTTACATAAGATCGAAAGAATATTTTCCAAACATGAATTCTGAAATCGAAGCTGCAATTCAAAAAGTGTTTAGCATGTCAATCAAATTCAAATGAACAAAGACCGCGTGAACCTTTGAGAATGAGTGAATTGCCGTCGGGACCTTGGCTCAATATAAGCGCTGACTTTTTGTGGTCCGTTAGAAAACGGGCACTATTTACTTGTGGTAATAGACGAGTATTCGAGATATCCGATAGTTGAAATAATAAAAAATATTTCAGCAAACACAGTTATACCGGTGTTCGACAAGATTGTATCAATGTTTGCTATACCGAAAGTGATAAAAACCGACAATGGGTCTCCATTTCAAAGTAAAGCATTTGCTGACTTCATGAAATTTTACGGCATAATTCATCGGAAAATTACACCGAGATGGCCAAGAGCAAATGCCCAAGCAGAATCCTTCAATAAACCACTGATGAAGAGTGTAAAATCTTCATTTATTGAGGCGCGAAACTAAAAACAAGGACTGTATGATTTCTTAAGACAATACCGAGCGACACCACACGTATCGACTGGATATACGCCATTCAAGTTAATGTTTGGTAGAGATCCGACGACTCGAATGCCAAACATCGGTCATGGTAAAAGTGGAAATCTTCAAACGAGAGAAATAGCGCAACAGAACGACGATTTTTCGAAAATGAAAGCAAAACGATATGAAGACGAACGGATACATGCAAGGGACAGATCAATCAACGTAGGGGATCGGGTGTTAGTAAGACATGAAGCCAGAACAAAATCTGATTCAATATACAAACCTACGCCATATACGGTTATTGACAGAAAAGGGACAATGATAAGTGTTAGGAACGATGCTGGTCATTGTATGACTCGAAATTCGTCAGTTATGAAAACTGTTGATCCTGGAATTGTCGGGAACGAACCGGAAACATCTGAAAATGACATCGATGAAGGGGAGATAATAGGAAATGAACATAATTCACACGCGAGTCCGCAATCGGGTTTGGCGAGGACAAGGCCAGCACGTGACAGACGTCCTCCGCCATACTTAAAAGATTATGTGCCGCGCTAACAGCTAGAGCGTGTATTTTAAAACAAAGTGAATTGGCCATAATGTCTGGTTTACCAGGTCAAATCGTAGACTATCCTTGTTGACAATATACTCTTGTGGTCATATTTGTAATATAATTTTGTTGAAACTTGTGATAGAACACGGGTTAAGTAAATTGTTTTTATTATAGTGTCGCCCCTACTGAAAGGGCCAGTCAAACTGGTTTATGAGGCACCTTTGACACTTCATAGTAGTAGAAGTATGGCCAGCCAGTGATGCATCTGTTGTAACTGAAACCTCACCATCTGAAACAGGTTTGTTGTGTTTAACTGCTTAAGAGATATCTGCATTAAACTTTGCTGATTATTGCATAAAATTTAATGGAAAGAGAAATAAGAACAAGAATGTGTTTGCAATCTTCAATTTGTGTGGCACATAGCTCAAAAAGTATTCGAGCTAAAGTCATGAAGCTTTACAGGAATGTTGGTCAGCGTGTGTAGTTGTGCACCTTAGGTTTGGCTAGTGAATTCATGAAGTATTCTGTAAGTACAATCTTATTGATAATTCAGAGTGTTTGTGCATAAAGTTCTGAACCCAATACAAATTGACCCTCTTCTTTTAACAGAATACAGTGACAAAATGAAATTGACAGATTGACCAAAGAAAAGAGGCAGAAGTAGGACCAGCCAGTCATGTATCAGTTGTAACTGAAACTTCACCATCTGAAACAGGTTTGTTGTGTTTAACTTCTTAAGTGATATCTGCATTAAACTATGTTGATTTGTGTATGAAAGATAGTTGAAAGAAAAATAACAATTAGAAAATTTTTGACTGTTTGGTTTGGCAGTCATTGTGAAATTTTTAATGTGCAAAAAAATGAAAGTAAAATTGCTGATGACCAGTGGGGAAGATGGTGAAAGGATTATGAACTTCCATAAAGTTCTTAAGCCCTGATACAAGTTGACCTCAATACTCTTTATTTCACAGATTACAGTGACCAAATGACATTTACAGAGGACAGTGACCAAAGTCACAAGGTGGAAGAAGGGCCATCCAGTGATGCTTCTGTTGTTACTGAAACTTCACCATCTGAAACAGGTTTGTTGTGTTTAACTTCTTATTGAACTGATCTGCATTAACTTTATTTTCAAATAGTTAAGGTCTTGGGTTAGGGTATGAATTACTTTCTGTGATAGTTATAGTTTATTCAAGGGGATAGATTCCCCCAAATGTTTAAAACCTTGGCAGAAAACTACACAGATATTAAAATAAGAAAGTTTTGCAACATGTGCATGCAATGTTTCCCATGTATGCATTTTTCCCAGTAATGTTTACCTGGGCAATTTTTATGCAAGGATAAAGGTAAAGAAAAAAAACAGATAATTATCAAAGTATATGAAAATGAAACTCACTGTTATATATTGAGGGGTAGGGTTAGGGTTACCCTAACCCTAACCATTATATTCTGAGGAATAAATCAGGGACATCTAAGTCCTTCTCTTAGCTAGCAAGAATGATATTATTGTCCAAAAAGAAATGTAATCATTGTTTCAGGAGATGAGACAGTTTTTAGCATTTATATTGAAGAACCAGAAAAGAGTGTACATGTACAAGGTGATGTATTGTTTGCAGTTAATAAATGTAACAGTGGATTCCAGCTAGAACAGTTAGAAGAATATGTGTCAGATTCAGACTGTTCATCTATTGTGGAGACAGCAACAAATGTAAGAGAAATATAATTATTTCAAACATGCAAACCTCTGTAAAAATTTCCTCTGAACCTCAAACTCTCTGAATCTCAAACCTCTGAAAATTTTGCCTGTGTCTCCCTTTAAAGGGAGACACAGGCAAAATTTTCATTTCTTAGTTTTGAAATTTTCATTCATTATTCTGTAAATGTCCTCAAAATGAATACACTAAACAGTCAAAGGAACAAAACTTTTCTCCATATAAAGAATAAAATGGTGTTTTCCTAACTTGACCCGCGTGGGTCAGGTTAGAGCGCTAAAATTTCACAATAGTTGTCACTCTGTACTCTGGAAACGTTAAAAAACATGTCAAATCAATTACTTAGACTTGTTTCAATCATACAATATCCACAATATTTGTTATTGTAACTTCCAGGGCTTGTTCAAATCGCATGACTTGTTTTTAAACTATTCGGTGATTCTGTTCGCGTCAAAATTTCGTTCAACATATATAGATATATTTAAACTTCAAACCCAAAATATATAGAATTTATACAGAAATTCATGTTGGGATTTTAAGAAATGTCATTTTAGGGTGATTTGAGTACAGAAAATCATTTTTATATTTTTGCCATTATTTTGCCTGAGTATCCCTTTAAATAAAAAAGGATTTTTTGTTGTATTTTTTTTTTAGATATTATACTTTTACCATCAATTAGATCTTTTGTTTTTAAGAGCAACTTTTTGATTATTTTTCATTCATGTCAATTAATATATATCCCTGATGGTCTTGTGACGTTTGGTAAAAAATTCTCAAAAAAAGATACTTTTAAGCTCAGCAGAGCAGAGCATACTCAAGGTGAGCTATTGTGATTACTTTCAGTCTGGTGCTCATCTGTGATTTAGAAAAAAGCTACTTTATGTAAAACATTTACTACAATAGAAGATCGTAATAAACATTTCTTATTAGTTCTAAATATCAGGAGGAAAAAAAGGTCAACTACAATGTAAAAGTGGTTATTTTAAATTTTATATGTATGTGATAGTATGTTCATGAATATTAAAGTATGATTAGTTAGAGATCTTCTCTCTTCTTTTAGACTAATTATGAACCAATATGACACCATTGATATTCCAATAGTTCTTATACTGACGCATGATGACTTTTGCATAAAGATATCGTATTGAATAAAACATACAATATTTTAAAATGCTCTTCTAATGAACAATTATGTCTAAAAAATTTGGTCTTTTAATTGTCCAAAACTGCGAAATATGGCCCAGAAGACAGGAAATTAAGGGGAATCCTTTTATGAAAACCCTGTGAGTGTCACTCTAGGAAACAATCAATATTGCTAAAAGTCTTTAAATACTTTTTTGATATAAGATATTTTCGAATAGATAGATATTTTTTTTGAATGCTGAAGAGGTGAAAGATTTTTAAAGAAAGATAACAATTGACCATGACTCTTATTTTAAATTTTCATAATTTTGTTTATGTACATATTTGTTTCATACTCTGACAAAACACACTTGTGACAAATGGTCATGGTGAATAATTTAGATATGACCTTGACTGTCAAAGTCAAATGATTGAATTTTGCAGATATTCCTCTATCATTCATTTATGGAAATGATTCATACTGGGATTAAACAAAAATTGTGATCTGACAATCCTATCCAAAAAAGTTTTTATCTTTAATTTTATTCTTATTTCTAATTTTTTTATTTCATTATTTGTTTGCTTTTGAAAAAGTCAAGCGTTGCTTCTACCTGGTAGTGACTTGTTTTGTTTTTTGTGGGTTTTTTTCTCCATATTTTGCACTTCTTTTCAGATGATGTGTTGGACACTGATGAGGATGTTGTAGCTTGTGCTCCTGCGTCAAAAAAAAGAGTGGTTCAAGGTATGTCAACAGAACTCATAGTGATTACAGCATGAAGTGCTAATTTTCATTGTGCATTTTTGTGACCTGTCCTTTCCTGTGGTCAACATTTTACTTAAACAATATTTTCTTAACCACTTGGCCAAATTTGATGAAACTTGCCATGGACAATCTTTGCATGATGCCCTTTTAAATCTGTTCAACAAATTTCATTCCATCAAAAACTGTGGTTGCCATGGCAACTGAAAAATTAACTTTAAACATCTTGTCTAAACCCACAGCTTAGATATTTGTCATGTAGCATATGGTGGTTCACTACTAAAATTATTCAAATTATGT
>NW_026854770.1:0-20063 GCF_026571515.1 Ruditapes philippinarum | reverse complement strand
TGCCACTGCTTACAATCTGGTCTAATTTTATAACTTTTCTATTAATAACTCATGAAACTTAACATACAGTATCAGAAAGTTAAACAGCATATAATTATAGAACAAGACAATTGTCAAGCATGAAATGTTGCCTACCGTGGCTGTTTGTAATATGTACAAATGTTATGACCTACGAAACAAGACTGATAGTTGAAATATAAAATATGAAATTAACCTTGAATTTAAAGTCAAAAGCTTTAAAAATGCTAAAGTAGATTAATTGGTTAAGGTCAAGGATATATAAGGTTAAAGGGACTCCACTGAGTTTTTTTGACATGATGGGACTGAAAATATTTTTTCCAGATAAATGTACCATTTGATATAGGTTTAGACCACTAATCTTTGTGCAAAATTTCAGATAATTGGCACACTGTGTTTTTCCAGAATAATTATTCAAATTTTAAAAAAATGACCCAAGATGAAAAGCGTTTAAACTCTTTTCACTCAAATCGGGCTAAGAAAAGCATAAAAATACGATTCTCAATTTATTTCAAAGTATATTTCTTAACTTTCTTTGCATATATATCTGTTTAAAGTGTCCCAGCTCATTTATGTAAGTTATTCATATGTTTTGTTTTTAGGCTTTTAAACCTCAGTGGAGTCCCTTTAATGTAAAATTCCAAAGGCAAAGTTGTACATGTGGTCAAAATATCAAAACCTTAAGGTATATACATGTAGTAAAAGAGAATTTTATTTTGTCGAGACTGTTCCTATATAACTCTATGTAAAACTGATAGGCTTTGGAGCAGGACCATTTCTGAAATATGAACAAGCTTGTTAGAGTATCAACAGTTGATGTTGCATACCTAATATCAATGCTCTACACCTTGTGATTAGAGAGAATATTTTCCTTTAGGCTGCATTGCAACCGGAGTTCTGCATGTAATGAAAATCATTGAACAACATTGGTAGCTCTTCCAACAAGGAATATCCATTGCAAGTTTTATCAAATTTGGCCAAGTTGTATTAAAGTAAAAGCTGCAGGCCTCCAGATGAGCGAAAATGTTTCAATAAAATCAAATTTGAGAAAAATGTACTAAGATTTTAGGAAATGTAAAAATATTCAAGATGCAAGTAATAATTTAAATGTTATGTGGGATTAATGACTGATTTTTCAGTATTTATAACTTTATTTCTACTGCATTACTAACACAGTATGGGCAATTTTTGCATATTATGTCCTCTTTTTCGTAATTTACGTGGGCTGTAAGTGCCATTGATAATTTGTAAATTGCTCTCTTTTTGTTATTTCACTAAATAATACTTTTAACCACATTTTCAAAATTTTCATGAAAATTAGCCGCATGAATCTGGAGGCGTGCTGCTTTAAGACAAGATCCAAAAATATATAAATGTCTGATATAATTTTTATGTATCTGTTGCCATAGCAACCAGATTTTTTTTCAGAGGAACAAAATGAAATAATGTGCATTATCCCCATCTATCAATAATTAAAGTTTCATTAAAAAGTACTTCTATTCTGTACTTTAACAGTTATTACAAGATCCTAAAATGTATCCATTTTTGAAATAATTTGTCTATTTGGTGCCATAGCAACCAGATTTTTTTTTCAGAAGAACAAAATAGAATTACATGCACCACTTCCATGTTGTCATCTGTCTATATTTCGAGTTTCATAAAAAAAAACATTCAGTACTTTTAAGTTTTCCCAGGATCCCCAAAGTGTGACTGACAGACTGATAGATGATGGTAAACCGCGGTTTTACCAAAAGGGACTATTAATAAAGTATTTCGCACCTATGCTATGTATGCCACAAGACCTGATTTTATATTTATTTTTATTGTGTTTTGTACCCTGCTACACCTTTAAGCAACCCAAAACCCTAACACCAGTTATGTAGATTATTAACACATATGTTGTCAATAAACAGGATTTAAAATCATACATTGTCATTTAAGTACATGATGTAATACTATACTTAGATGGATAACAACAAATCATAAAATATCAACATTTGCCCAGTTAAATTTGCTACCAGCAAGGAACCAAGCTAACATACCATACCATCTAACCACACTTAAGACTAAATTTAAGAGACAGGTCAAATCATAAAATGAATGAATTTGCAAACCTGATTCTAAACTAGTGGCCAAGCACACCAAAATGAAATTTTCATAAGGGAATGTGCTAAAACATTACTGACTGATTAAGTCTAATCACATATTGTATGTGATGTACACGAATAATGTGTTCAATATAATACAGGTGATAAAAATAATACAAGAATGATAAAGTTGAAATGCATTGATTAAAACACTAAGAACTAGAGCTATCAATAAAAGTGATTAATACCTCCACCAGCAACTTGGACTTTTTAAAGAAAAAAAGTGGTCAGAAAAAAAAATTGAGCTCAACCTATAATTAATTAAGTACCAACAGTGTACAAAGAATTATTTCAATCAATTGCAATCCAAACCAGGACTCATATAAACTTGTTTTATATTAAATTTGAGTGTTATATCTCATTCTTAACTGAAAACCATGTTTCTATCTTAAGTAAAAATGATCCTGTATCCCAGGGGGTCAAAATGCCATCCCAACCAGGGTTTCCAAATAAGACTGCTAAATACCAAGATTGATAATAACATCTCATTTTTAAGTAATACCTTCTAGAAAACATTTTTTTATTTTTAGTAATGTTGACATTGACCCAAAGGGGTCCAAAAGCAATCCCAACCAGGGTCTTCATATAAGCTTGCTATATACCAACGGAAACTATGATGTAGACCGACCGACAAGCTGACTCCAATATATCCCCCTTAACTGCGTTTGTGGGGGTATAATTATATGAAGAAATTGCCTAAGTGACTTGAGTCACAACAGTCCACATATTGCAAGTTGTTTAACAATGAACTTCCCACTTAAGTTTCCACACACAGAAAAATTATGATCACACAGATTTGGCTACACTACATCATCATAGCAGCTTTTTCAGTTTCTTCTTTTCCAATGTGATCCAATTATGAACAGTGTTTTTTACTTTTTGCCACGACAGATGACTGAGAACTTCATATTTGTTAATAACTTTCTCACAATCCACTTGCCGAAGTTCCCTTCTCAAATCCACATTTGCTTTAAACAACTTCTTTAATAAGTTGCTTTGCTCATCACTAAGCCTCTGCACCTTTTCTGAAAAAGAAATTAAATGGCCTAATTTCTAAGTTTTAAACTTTCCATAAATTTACATGAATTCATTTATAAGTTTAATGCACCACTCATTTGTTTCTACCACCCTCTTGGACAGGGATTTTGATTTGTGGTTTCCAAATTCCAGCTTAGTCCCCGTACTGCAGGGACACTTCAGAATCTCAAATCCCGCCCTTTTCCCTGCCCTGTGTAGATAAACACATTGTCTAGCAGTTTTTGCAAACCATGGCACTTAAACCTCAGTCCACGTCCAGGCTATCCCTGACCCCTCCCTGGTCCTGGGGAGGGGCGGTGAAAACAAATGACTGGTGCATAATGTTTTACAGCTTTGATTTATAAGCCAGAGTTAAAACAACACAGTGAACACAAAAGCTTCTGAAGTCTTTAAATTATGTATACTGTACAATGGTATCCAACTACTGTAGGTCGTTCCTTTTCAAAAATGTTTTTAAACTGATATAAATGGGTTTAAGAAACATCATTTAATCGAAAACAATCAAGTTCACAGATCATTATTAAATAATCATTGTGTGTGTTGTGTGATAAATGCTTTCGAGGGATCACTTTGTTTCCAGATTTTTATACTTCACAACAGCAGGTGTCAAGTGCTGTGTGGCAGCTGTAAAAAGTTGCCCCATACTTCACCTCAGTGTTGTTATATTTTTCTAGTCCTTTGGGATCATTGATGCCAGCACTATTTAGTGTTTAGAATTGAGTACAGCTCAAGCCAGTGCTAGGGGGAGTGAGAGATGTTGCACTTATTTGATATTTTGTTGTGATTAATGCTTCCGAGATTTGTTTCCAGATTTTTCCTTTTTGCTTTAATAATAATCCATGTATAAAATAAACCAGAGCTGTCGGAGGAGACAGCAATGCTCAACTAATTAAAAGCTGGATGCAGTAAAGGAAGACAAAACTTTGAAAAAATAATCAATTATGATATAAATATAATTCTGTGTCAATAACAAGAAAGCTATAACAATTTTCAAGGGGGATAATTCTGTTAAAAATTAGTGATAGGGTTGTGAATCTTATCACACATCATGTGGGGGATGATAAGAAATATATTCTAGTATTTGAAGTTTGAAGAAGATACCTTAAGAAATAAAGAAGTTACAGCAAAAAATAACAGTTTTAAAGAAAGTTCTATTGGGAGATGATTGTGAAAATATTGTTGCTATAGTTAAAATTCTTATCACATATTATTATGTGGTTGATGATAAGAACCTATATTTTGTAGTTTGAAGTTGATACCTGAAGAAATAAATAAGTAAGAGTAAAATAATTAAGGAAATTTCTTAGTTAAAAGGGTGATAAACTGATAATTCTAAAAATATTCCATTTAGAGTTATGAACCTTGTCACATCAGACATGGCTGATGATAAGGAATATATATTTGAATTTTGAAGTTGACACCTTATAAAATAAAAAGGTAAGGGTAAAAACTAATATTTTTTTAAGGAAATTTCTAAGTTGAAGGGGAGATAATTCTGAAAATATTTCATTTAGTGTTATAAACCATGTCACATAAGATGTGGTTGGTGGTAAGGAACAGATATATGAAGTTCAAGGAAGATACCATAAGAAATCCTAGTCACATAAAATATGGTTGATGATTATAAAGGAACATATATTTGAACTAAGAAATAAAGATGAAAGAGTAAAAAACAATATTTGTTAAGGAAAATTCTAAGTTCAAGGGGAAATAATTCTGAAAATATTGCATTTAGAGTTATAAACCTTGTCACATAAGATCTGGTTGATGATAAGGAACATATATTTGAAGTTTGAAGTTGATAACTTAAGAAATAACAAGTTATTGTAAAATATTTTTTACTGCACAAAAACTTTAATCTGAAATCTGGATGTGGAGGCCAACGTCAGGGTGAGTAAGAGAGCTCTCCATATAACTTTGTATACTCAAGCTTAAAAGGAACCACCTTCAATAATACAGAAGTTGGAAACCATTGGTTAACAAACATGTAAATTGATTGAAAGTAATATAAGAGCAACCTTAATTATGATTACTTTTCCTGCTTACCTAGCAGATACAGTCCAACCCCAATTATTTGAATTGCTTGGGACAGAAAATTTATTTCGAATAATCAATGGCTTCAAATAATCGACATCCGAATATAGTGATAGACTACAATTATTGAACTTTGGCCATACGCCGATTATAGCAAAAAGTACCTTTTACAACACAATTGCTTTCATTTATCAAACGAAATAAAAAACAAAATGTGCATATAAACATAAAATTTTATTGGTATTGAATACATAAATACTTGCATTTTATTCCATATTATTTAGTCCATTTAACGTATGTACATGAAAATTATCATTGTCATCTTCAAGCATTCCCAGTAACAACATATTGGGCACGATGCAGTATTTTAATCATAGATAAGATATATATTCACAATTAGGATATCTTGTGCTAGTGGACATAATGCACTAATTTGAATTCTAACACTATCGAAATTTTTTCTATATAAACAAAGAAGGCCCGAAGCGTGCATTATTCTACAACAATGCACTCGCCGTTCTTATTATCTCCCTGTGTATTTTCACATTGAGGGCGCCATTTTGTTTGAAAAATCTGATAAATAAAAACAATTTTTTGTCGAATTTTGTTGTGAAAACTATCTAGAATGAAAGAAAATGGTCTAACTAAGAAAATAAATCCGAACACCAATATCTTTAATTCAGTCGTTAACGCTGTACAGACGTTTAAAATGTTGTTTACGTGACGTCACAATGTAGCGCCAAACAGCACGTACAAAACAATCAAATTAAGTACGCTATTTTAATGTCGCAAACGAGTTAAGTTTTACATTTATTTCAGTTTTAATAATTTGTATTTCGCTTGAAAATTATAGAGTGAAAAAAAATTAACAAACAAAGAGTTATATCAACGTATAAAATTCGTTATTCTTAAAATGTTTTTACACACGGTAGATTTAACGACAGTTTTTTTCAACCCATTGGAACAGCCTTTAAAGAACGTTTCTATTGGAAACTCTGAGACGAAAACAAATTTAACCGCCAAACATGAAGTCCATCTTTATAATAATAATTATATTTTTTCTTGACGTGTTAGAATGGAAATAGATATTAATTCTTCGTGCATTATTGTATAATAATGCACGTTTTTCGTTCAAATGCTTTGTAATTAATCACTCAGGCCTAGCGGCCTTCGTGATTATATTACTACGCATTTGAACTCAAAACGTGCATTATTCTACAACAATGCACTCAGAATCAATATCTATTTCCTAAATAGAATTTTTTTTCAGTATTCATATGCAAATATGTGGTAGTGTTTGCTTGTTTATTTATTTCTTATTTTAAATTGTTTACTTTCATTCTTTGATTTAATTAATTATTACATTGAATTATTACTTTTAACCGTCCAATAATCAAACAGAAATCACTCACATGCAAGTTGTTTTCGGTAATTAAATAATAAAATTAAAAGACACATAATTATCACGATAGTCTAAATACATGCACGGCTGTTAGAAAATTTTCACAAGTTAAGACCGTCACCGAGTTGATCAGCGTCAATTAGTCTGGCTTTGAATAATTGGTGTGAAATTCTTTCATAATTGTATGATTGGGAACGAAATTTTACTTCGAAAAACAGGAGGTATTCGGAAAATGCATTTCGAATAATACGCTTGTATTTATATTGATTACGGGACCGGCGATGTACTTCGGATAAAGACCGGGTATTCGAATATAGGGTTGTCAAATAACCAGGGTCAGACTGTATATCATATGCGTAATGAATTTAGAGACATTTTCAATAAATGGAAATAACATTACTTTCATTTTTGCAAGTCTTAGTGTTTCCTTTAAAGAGCTTAGCTAGGTACAATATGCACTGATTTTGCATTCAGGAAAATCATGTATCTGCATAATTTACTTATTTTTTATTAATGAAATGGCTGCTATAGTAAATTCATCCACTATTTTAAAGAAAAAACCTTTTTTGTATTGGAAAACAGCATATATATAATAGAGGCAAACTAGATGTTTTTCTCCCCCAGCACCTGATTGAACAAAGATAAAGAAGAGCTAAATAGCGAATATATATATATATATACACTATATATATAAACTGTTTCCGCTCACCCAGAGCTTGCATAATATAAAACTAGAACTCCGTGAGTCGGATGTGTCGCCTTGTGAACAATATAGATTAGGAGAAATGGCCAGGATAAAAATGATATTTGAAAATCAACAAAGGGCAATAGCTCAAAAAATAAGAAATGCAGAGCAGCAGTTTCTGTGCATTGCACTTCTTACCAATAAGATCTATCATCCTACTAAGTTTCAAGTCTAAAGCTTTTATAATTTATGACATATGGCCTGGACAAAAATAAAGTATGAAAATCAACAAAGGGCAATAACTCAAAAAATAAGAAGTGCAGAGTACTGGTTCTTGTGCACTGCACTTCAAGTCATTGTAAGAAGCATCAGCATACCAAGTTTGAAGTCAATCCGACTTATGCTCCGGACAAGCTTAAGGGGAATTCGACACCTACAACGACGCCAACACTGCCGACAAAAGTAACCCCTATATGCCTTTTTCAAGGCGACACAAAAATATGTATATAAATATATATATATATATATATATATATAATATATATATATATATATATATATATATATATATATATATATATATATGTGAAACAACACTTTAGTTTTAGAGCGCAAACAGTTGTCACACTACAGGTCCCTGTGACTTTGACTTTTGACCTAGTGAACCAAAAACCATATGGTTCTTTTATTCAAGAAAGGCAAGTATCTTTTAAAGTTTAAAGAGTGTAGGTGTAATGGTTTTCCAGTTATTCAGCAGAAACAGTTTTCACTCTACTGGTCCCTGTGATCTTGACCTATGACCTACATACCCCAAAACTGAAAGGGTTCTTTTACTTGTGAATGGCAATCATTCTGTGAAGTTTGTAGGCTCTGGGTTGAGTGGTACTCAAGTTATTGAGTAAAAACCATTTTCACTCTTCAGTTCTGTGTGACCTTGAGCTTTCATTTACTGATTTCAAAAACAATAGAATTCTCCTACTCTATGACGGCAATCATCCTATGAAGGTCGGAGGCTCTGGATAAAATGGCAGTGAAAGTACTGAGCAGAAACCATTTTCACTCTTCAGGTCCCTGTAACCTTGACATTTGACCTACTGACCCCAAAAACTGTAAGGTTCTTCTACTGAATAGGGGCAATGATCCTGTGAAGTTTGAAGGCTGTGGGTCAAAAGGTACTCAAGTTACTGAGCTGAAATAAAACGTAACAGACAGACAGACAGATGGATGGGGCAAAACATGTCTCCCCCAGATGTGGGGAGACATAAATTATCTAACATGTCTCCCTTTCATGGATGGATGTGAACATGTATGATTCTATTGACAAACCATGTTTAATTTCTATTAGGAATTCTGTCTTAGTTGATATTGATGACATGTATATATTCAAACAAGAGACATCATCTGTGACTTTCAAGGATGACATGATGATTACATTAAATACTTACTAGGTTGGCCAGATTTGCTCACAGTTGACTTAACAGGTTTTGGCTGTCGCTGTGACGGCTTGGTAATCTGGTCTGGTTCCAGATCTGAAAGATGGTAAGTTAACTAATTACATGTACAATTTCATATGTATATAAAAAACAAGAGGGCCCAGATGGCCTTTTATCTTTCACCTGAGTAGACCTTCATTTAACATGTTTATAAGTTTAAAGTAATAAAATTTTCAAAGATTTTTGAAATATAATACTTTGTAAGGGGGCATGTCCCTGTAGTTTGGACATAATTTTATCCAAAAGGCATAAATTGCACAATATTTGAAAACAAACACTACATGCAAAATATCAAAGCTCTTTGCATTGTGGTTTGACCAAATTTTCAAAGATTTATCTACATAAGACTTGTCAATCTCCTACGCAGTTATCTCCCCTTATCAGTACAGAGATCTCTGCCATCACAAACATTGAAATATCAATATTTGGATATTTATATTTTTTAGCTTTTTAATTTATTTTTCATTATTTTGTATACTCTTGATAATTTTTTGATAAAATATAACAGACGTAGGTACAAAAAGGTAAAAATAAAACAGAAAGAGAAAAATGACGTAAGATTTTCTATGTAACGGTTGATGTTTACATTTGAATTTCCACGTTACGTCATGTGACTTTCATCATCATGTGACGTCTGTGAAGGTAGTGATTACAATTCTGCCAAAGGGAGGTAATCACTGTGAGGAGTTTGAAGACTTGTATGTGAAATCAGGATGGGGACATTCTTGGCTGCAGGTGCACAATTTTAAATATCTTTATAAATGGTCAAATAATCTTATTAATGCAAAAAAATACCTTCTTCTTCATTTACTTCATCATCTATTTCTTCCTCACTGCTTAACTCCTCAGCTGTCAAAGAAATCATTGTCACACTTCAATAATTGGAAATGAGCATAATTTGAACAGAATAGAGCTGCCACAGGAGTGACAAATACCCCACCTGCTCCCTATGACACAGACTAATTTGTAGAGTCAGTGTACCCGGAGTCGTACACTTTTTTAAGTAAAAATAAGAAAATTATCTTATAGTTAAAAATTCTTCTTATAATAGATATTATTTTGAAAATTACATCCTTTGCCCATAAAAACTGATTACCGAAACATTTCTATCTTAAGTAGGTCATACTTCTAGGCGCACTTGATTTTAAGCAACAGGAATGGGCCAAATATGATAAATAGTGGACTCGGTTCCGCACACAAGGCCATTTTTATACTGAAAGGTTATTTTACAACTTAAACATGTTTTATAAAGTATTCAACATCTGTAAGTCCAGATAAGTTATATTTCTTTGCAAATTTTCAGGACTTCAAATAAATTTAATGCACATTCTTACTACAGTATACAAACATTTATTTCCAAGCATAGTAGCACACAGGAAACATGTAACAGCAATTGAAATATACTTTTTACCACTTGTAGGTAGTAAAGACAGACATAAAACATTATTATTGAAGGTTTTTTCATCTGTTTAGTTATGATTTGTTCGATTAAGAGTTTGGTATCATTTTAAACAAAAGAATCAAGGTGAAATGACTTGACGTTTGGTAGTTGGGAGAAGTTAATTCATGTGCATATATTTCATAACTAACAGCAAATTTGCCATAACAAAAACATACATTTCTTTTCAAATATATATTTTATAATGATCTTAACATTAAAATAGAAATTAGCATGGTTTAATTGCTGAATAAGTTGTTTTTATGTGTGACCTACACAGCCATGTACATGTATTTACATTTTCGTCTGCACTGTCTAGGGAGAGGCTGGGGTGCAAGATCCCAGATTATGTCATATCCTGTTGAAAACATGCCAGTTCAGTGAAACACAAATGAAAACTAAATAAATTCATTTGATTTTTTTAAGAAAAAATGAAAAATGGGAAAGTGTGCGGGACCGGGTCCTGTGCGGAACCGGGTACACTGACTCTAGTGCAATTCAAGATTAATTATAAACAAGACGACCATGATGGCCCTGAAATCGCTCACCTGTATATAGGCCCCTGGGCCAATGCCAATTTTAAACCAGGGACTTTTATTGAACAAACTTGGTTACATAAGACAGCTATTAGAAGATGTTTCATGATAAATATCTAAGCTCTAACTCTTTGGGGTTTTAAAAAGAAGATTTTTTAAGTTTTTACTCTATGCAAAATAATGAAAATCAATGACCCCCCCCCCCCCCAATGCCGGCCCAATTTTAACCCCAGGGCATTTATTTGAACAAACTTGGTAGACACCCACTGAAAGATGTTTCATGCTTAATATTCAAGCTCTAGGTATTTGGGGTTTTTAAAACAAGATTTTATAAGTTTGAACTATATACATATAAGGAAAAACAATGACCCCCCGGGGCGGGGCCAATTTTGACCCCAGGGCATTTATTTGAATAAACTTGGTAGACACTGACTAGGTGATGTTTCATGCCTAATATTTAAGCTCTAGCTCTTGTGGTTTTCTAAAAGAAAATATTTTAATTTTTTACTATATACAAATAAGGAAAATCAATGACCCCTGGGGCGGGGCCAATTTTGACCCCAGGGCTTTTATTTGAACAAACTTGGTAGACACCTACTAGAAGAGATGTTTCATGCTGAATATTTAAGCTCTAGCTATTTTGGGGTTTTGAAAAGAAGATTTTTTATGTTTTTACTATATACAAATAAGGAAAATCAATGACCCCCCGGGCGGGGCCAATTTTGACCCCAGGGCATTTATTTGAACAAACTTGGTACACACTGACTAGGTAATGTTTCATGCCAAATATTTAATCTCTAGCTTTTGCGGTTTTCTAAAACAAGATATTTTAAGTTTTTTCTTTGGGTTGCCATGGTGATAGATCACCGGGAAAACTAAATTCAATACGCCCATCGGACCAAGAAAATTACTGTCCTTCAAGACAATATGTGCGACAAGAGTCAATATTTCATTAAATAATTAAATCTCCATCGCTTACTAATATGCACTGCTTACCAGCAGAAAACGTAATTCAGCTAAGAATAATTGAATCGCCGAAAAATGTTAAATCCCAAGCAATTGTTGACCCTCCCATATGCAACGTAGAATGTCATTAGCCAATCAGCCTTTTAACTGTGTCAAAGTCAAAAGCACCCAAATACATCTTTATTTGTCTGCATTTTTAGCAAATCTACATGTTGGATTTTTTTATTTTGGAATAAAACAATTATGTACACAGGTAATTTTAAACATACATATTACGAATAGAAATATGTTCTGTTATATCAGCGACTTGCAGAACTGTGGTTGTATGAGTTTTGCATAATGCTTTTTATGTTTAAAAAAAACCCTAAAAATGCCAATTTACCATTAAACTGTAGTCAGGAAAAAGGATGCCCTCACCCAATGTTCCTCTGTAAATTATGGAAAGTGAGTCACTTAATTCATATGATTAACATTGTTACATACACACACGGAATATGTGAAGGACAGCAACTTTTGTCTTTGTTAAACAGATATTGAATATGCATTTAAGTATTTTGTTCATCCCTTTTTACCAGAATTCAAATATTAAGAGACATGTGAATTAAATATTGAATTTTTATACCAGCCTACCATATACATTACTTATTTAGAGATAAAAGAAATTGTCCAAAGTTTTTTTCTGTGGTTAAGGACAAATGACCCGAACTTTTTTTTATCATTTAAGGACACCTGTCCTAAGGTAAGAAGATCAAATCTGAATCACTGACAGCAGTGAGGACACAAAATGCTACAAGATTTATAGAGCGGCCACTAAAGTGTTTGACATTGACCTTCAAAGGTGTACTTGACTTTGAGTCTGCACAGAAATGCATTGGTTCTGCACATCGCCCTGTTAAGGTGAAAATCTTTATGAAGAAAAGGGTTTATAGGGCAAATGTCTGATATTTGACCTTTACCTCCCAGGGTGACCATTACCTTGAGTCAGCAAGGCTTTGACAATGATTCCATACATTGCTATGTTGAGGTTTACATTTGATATAAGGAAATCTATCAATGGGATAAGAGTTTCAGAGAAATTGTATATTTGACCTTTGACATTTAAGGCTGACATTCAACTTAATATTTTAGCAAAATTGAAAGAAATTCCTTCAGCTGGTAATTATCTACTAAAAGGGCCACACAATTGTCTGATAGTTAACCTTTAACCTAAGATTGTGACATTTATTGACCTTGAACCAACACAGCAGTGAATGGGATTCTGTAAATCATCTTCAGCCAAGTTTGAAGAAAATCCGTCAATTTACAGAGCTGACACAAACCAGGCCTCGACACTAACTTTTTAAGCAGGTGGTATGCCGGACCACTAGAATTGAAATTTAAGTGGTCCTTCCAGAAGTCAGGTGGTCAATTACTATTATTATATCATTTTACTGCAAATTTAGACAAAAATGCTTAGAATTGACGACAAGGTGTATTATTAACCTTTAAAGAAAAAACAGATATTTTAGATATATATCTTTTTTAAATCAGAATTTAAGGAGAGCAAGTCAGTAGGTGTTTTCTTTCGTTCAGTTATTTGTTGTTTTTTTATCTCATTCAAAAATACACATCATAGCTCTTAACTTATTTAGTAAATAAATTATTTATGTTAACTTTTATATTGAAGTGATTTCTCCCTCAACTCAAGTTAGGTAATATTGAAACCATTTGTGCCTGTCATTTTTTTAACTGTTATTTAAATATTTATTGCTGATACGTGGTACGTCTAATAATCATGATATATTATAGATTAACATTTTAAATAAAACTAATACATTATCTTATTCTTGACTTTGAAAACAAGGAAATATCTTAAGGATAAAAAAATATTATAACTATAGTTTAGCTTATTTTTCTCACTGATTTAAAATGAATAAAGAATTTTTACCTCTCTGTTGCTTGTTGATTAATTGATATATATTTTTGACATTGAGTATTTTTAACCTTTTAAGGTAATTTTAACTCTGGAAAAAATGGATCTCTTATCGTTAAACATAAGTAGCAAAGAATTACTAGATGCATTTTTCCAGTTCCTGTCGTTCGCTGCCATTATTCAAGTATCTGAAATTTAAGTTTATCCGATATCCCATACAATATCGTAATTACCATCGTCGGATACCCACGGTTGATTAACATGCAACCTAACATAAATGTCAATGGTCCCACCGTGGGTATACAACGATGCATAATTACTAGCATCATTTGAATGAATTTGTACCTATATTAATAGCACAAATTCTTAACTCTTTTAACTTGCATAAACACAATTTTAGCGACTTAAAATGAAAGTTATTGATGACTGAACTTCTTTAACTAGTCAGAGATTAGTGAACCATATACAATGCACATCGGACAAATGATTTTAAACAAAATGGAAATAACATATTTTTGACCAAATCGCAAAATTGTATCCCAAATAAGCCTGCATAAACCAGAAAATGCAAGTGGTCCGACGGACCAGTGGCTATTAAAATTAGGTGGTCCTTGCCAAAATCAGGTGGTCTCGGACCAACGGACCACCGCTAATGTCGAGGCCTGCAAACTTATCTGATATTTGACCTTTGACCTCCAATGTGACCTTGACCCTAAGCCTGCAAATAGGTAACATGGTAACACTGCTATTTGTGGTGAACATTTGAGCAAAGTTTGAAGAAAATCCTTCAGCTGGTCAAGGATTTATAGAAGAGCCATAAAATTAAAATGTTAACCTTTGACCTCAAATTATGACCTTGGCCTTGAACCAGCAGAGAGGTTACATGGGTTCTGCAAATCTTCCTGTTGAGGTAAACATTTCAGCCAAGTTTAAGGACAATCCTTCAAGGGGTATAAGATTTACAGAGGGGACAAGAAATTGTCTAGTATTTGACCTTTGACCTCCAGAGTGACCTTGAGCCAGCAAAGTGGTGACATAAATTCTGCACACCCTCTTGTTGAGGTTAACATTTTAACCAAGATTGAAGAAAATCCTTCAACGGTTATAGGATTTATAGAGCAGACACGATGGAGCAGATGGATAGACTGACCGATTGACAAAGTGATTCCAGTATAGCTGTAAATGTTTGTAGTTGAATGTCATAATAACCATTAAAAGTGTCTGCAAAAAGTATACAATTGACTAAATTATTCATATGGTTAATGACATTTAAACAGAAAAGTTTGTAAAACATGTATGCACCCCCCCCCCTCCCCAAGGGCAACCTATTTGATATATACTTTAATCTGGTGAGCTCATAATTAATAGGTTTTTTTGTCATGACCAACCTCTAAGCAAAATTCATAGGCCAACTCCCATAAATAAATTATTTTCCAGAAAATGTTTTAATCTTAACACTGTGACCATGACCTTTGACCCCAAAATCAATAGGTATCATTTACTTATTTATTGATCAGATAAGTTTGTCTATGGACCGACCGACCAATATGTGCAAAGCAATATACCCCACTTCTTTGAAGGGGGGCATGAAAAACTTAAACATTCACTTACTTTCATCCACTGCAATTTCATCCAACGATTTGCCATTGTACTGGCCAATAGTACCATTGTTAAAAGCCGTCAACAGGCGTCCCATTCTTGCCACCTGAAGCGTTTCTTGTGGGAGTCTATAGAATGTCCTGTGTATGTTTATGTCATGACCCATGAAACTGGCTATGATGTCAAGGTCGTTCTTGTTTAAGCTAAGCACTTGTGCCACTGTTGCAACATGTTTCCGAAGTCGTGTAGTAGTTATCAATTCAGGTTTTGTTAGACCTGCTGCCTTAGCAAAGTTTCTTAACACATCTGAACTCCTCAGTGATCCCAAAGAACCAAAGTTAGGCCTAGGGAACACATATTCATTGTCTTTGGCAACACCTACTTTTTCTCTCAATCTCAGTAGGAGATCAATACACGTCTGTGCATTGTGGGTCAGCAATACAGGGACAGTGCGTCCCCTTTTTCCTCTAATTTCCACTCTGGACATGGTATTGAGAAGGATTTTTTCAGTTGCACTAAGCGACTGTGTTATTTCTTGAGGGCAATCTTTATTCTGGCTTCGTGAATTGTAAGCGCTGACAAGCATTCTTTGCGTTTCACCACCTCTCCTTCGATTAAATATTACAAGCTGTGCCAATGTTATTTGGTTCAGTAATTCCCATTCACCTTTGTCAAAGTTCTCATTAAGTGTGTCCAATAAAGACTCTGTTTTCTGATCAAAATATTTCTTCAGTTTCATAATGTCCTCCGATAACGGCAACAGATGTCCTTTGTTCATTTTGTTCGTAGAAAGTGTTTGCAGAGCAATAGTTGATATTTCGTCAGTCCATTCATCTTCACACAAAGTTAAGAAATTGTCTGCTTTCTTTCCTTGTTCTACATCACCAAATATCAAGGCTTCAGACTTAGCCACTTTTGAACATTTTTTTAACAAGTGTCCTAACTTGAGAGCTAATGAAGGATTTGCGAAAGTATTTGTTTCTGCATTGTACGCGCACAAAACCTTAGTAGACTTTAGTACAACAGGAAATTTTTCAGGGCTTAGAATGTCGTTTAAACAATTTATACGTGAATCTTGTTTTCGTGAGCATATCAAGAACCGCCCAAGTTCTCTCATTTTCTGGCTTATGTGAGAATACAGATGTGGCAAATGCCCATGCTTTTGATAGAGTTTCTCTCCAACTTTGAGAATAATTGGATCATTACGTACTACAATTGTCACTTCATCTCTCACCATCCTTCCAAACACATTCTCTTTCAGTCCTTTATTAATGTTGTTGGTAGCAGGTAGGAGAAGCGCTGCGTCAGCTTGTACTCTTCTAGATTTTTTCCCTGAAGACAAAGAACATTCTTTTTTGTGTCGCCAAAGAGAATCTTTTAGAAAGAAACCTAGACAATCCTCACAGGGAAGATAATCCCCTGGATCATTATCATGAGATTGTCTGGACACAACCACTAGTGTACCTTTCCCTTCCTTCAAAGCCTGGACATTATGCTTGTAATTGCCAGCATTTCTAATGCGAGTTAGTTCCACACTCCTTTCATGCGACTTTTTAGGCAAATCTAAAATATGTTTCACTTCATTTTCATTTTTGTGTTTACTGAAGAAATGTTTCCGAAGGTTTGTGAAGCCATTCTCACAGTACATGCAGTACTGTAGCTTGTCCCATTTTCTCCCATTTTCATTGTTTGTAGTTTGGACACTTAACTTTCTCTTTGGAGCACTATCAGAGGTTGATGTCACTACATTATCTGATTCATCGTTATTTGTATTGGAACGCATTTTTACATAACTTGGTTTCATAGATAGTCCTGGAAAATTTTGAACTGGAATAACTTCTGATGAATCGGAGCCTGATGAATCAGAGATATAATCAGAATGATGAGACTCTAAATTGAAGTCAGGGTCATTATCACTGTCGTCAAGCTCAGTGCTGACATCAGATTCTGAAAATAAAAAATCATTTACATTTAAAACCCATTAAGGGATTGACCAAGCAAAGATGTAGCTGGTTGTTGTTGGTAGCAAGTGCATCTATGTCAACAGAAAGGTGTCATATGACATTGACTGCACATGCACTGTGAGGTATGAGGTACAAAAGCACACAAGAATGGTTATCCAATTAACACAGTACATACAGATAGAGGTACAATTACAAGAGGTAATTAATTTACGATAAATTATGGATATTCTGTATGATATGACTATATACAAAATCTTAACTGTCAAATTTAAAATATGAATTTTCTGGGAGGAGTTATGTGATTAACACAGGTCATGAACCTCCATTAGTTAACAGAAGCACATGGCAGTGTTTACATGAAAAATTGGAATAATGATATGAAAACAAAAACATTTAACTGACTTTGCTTGATATAAGTTTATATTAGGGCTGGGAACGAATAAGGAATTCGATGTTTGAATATTCGTTTTCCATATTCGAATATATTTGAATATTTGTTTTTTTTACAACATTTGTTTCAATATTTCTTTTTGACGTATACTTATTAGAAATTGATTGTGTCGAATACTATACTACTTTAATATGCTTGTAATAATCAGCGATTAAAAATACCTTTATTACTACATCAAAGTTTTTTTTAAATTTTATATATTGTAAATCTACATATACGAGGTATGTTCAAAAAGTTCGTGGATTTTTGCTGTCATTTTTTACTTAGTTCATAAAAACACCCTAAGTGGATATGAATTGAAAGAGTGTCTTTATTTTCAAAAGTAAGATTTACTTTTATTGTTAACTTTTATTTCCTTTACGAGTTATGTGCACTTTAATAACCATGGCAACGCAACATCGGCGCACGCCGAAATTTTCATATAATGTTAAAATATAAACAAATGTTGAAACAAATTAAATGATTGTTTTATGAAATTAAATACAAGTAATCATCTATTAATATTAAAATGACATAAATCTGACTTTTGGCGTCGTTTGGACGTTGAATAGTTGAACAAACAAGTTTTGAGCAGCAGTAGACAGACGGGTAAGTTGGGAAGTATAAACCCCGTTTAAAAACTAGAAATTCGCTCTTTCGGAAATTTTTACCAATAAATGTGGTATACTTCTTTATATTTTTATAAGGTGATTAAATAAACGAAAAACAATGAGTTGTCGAGCAAGTCTCTTTGTTTCAGGTCGCGCAAGCGATTCAAATACGGCAAATACATGCTCACAGGCAGAAAGGGCGACAAATAATTTTAGCGGCAAATTGTTGGGACGTTTGTAACGTCAATTGCAAAAGATCTACAGAAGTTCAGGCATTATGACAGTTTTGCGAGATGTCCGACATGTTTAATTTCTGCATCGGGTCTATGCATTCAATTCTGACAAAGCAATTTAATTTAATTAAAATAATATTTTATTTCTTTCATCAGGATATATGCGTATTTACAATAAATGCTTGTAGTTATTATTTGTATTTCCTGTATTTACCCTGGTCCGTTTGATAATTAATGCTAGCCGGTGTTCAGTAGATTTACCGCATAGAATAATTGTCAGTTGATAAAATATTTTCTTTATCATCAATAATCATATTGTTTAAAGATCAGACGAGGGCGGTTTCTAATTGATACTATCAATCAACAATTGAATTAACTTAATAACACTGTCCGTTTAGTGTCTAAATTACTCAAAAATCCCAATAAAGAGCGGAAAGTATGCGGCACTCGGACCTTTATACGGAGAATGGAGCGAATTGATGACCAATTTATATCTCGGGTCATCTCGCAAACAGAACAAGAACTGTCGGAGGACAGTAACGCTCGACTATTCGAAAATTTGTCACAAGGGTGTTTCATTGAGTATAATAATGCTTACCTATATGAATACATAAAATTGTCCGAAAAGGTACAAACTCTTCAAGTTTCAATACATTCCCTTCAGTAGTTATGGAGAGACAAGCTTACATGCAAAAACTTTACCAAGAATTCATGAGTCGAAAAAGGGGCATAATTATGCAAAAAAAGCAAATCAGAGTTATGGGACTTGTACCAATCATCTTAAATAATCACAGAGACCAAGTGTGTGAAGTTTCAATCCATTCCCTTCAGTAGTTATGGAGATACCAGCTTACATACAAAAACTTAACCAAGAATTTCTAAGTCGAAAAAGGGGCATAATTATGCAAAAAAAGCAAATCAGAGTTATGGGACTTGTACCAATCATCTTAAATAATCACAGAGAACAAGTGTGTGAAGTTTCAATCCATTCCCTTCAGTAGTTATGGAGATACCAGCTTACATACAAAAACTTAACCAAGAATTTCTAAGTCGAAAAAGGGGCATAATTATAAAAAAAAGCAAATCAGAGTTATGGGACTTGTGCCAATCATCTTAGATAATCACAGAGAACAAGTGTGTGAAGTTTCAATCCATTCCCTTCAGTAGTTATGGAGATACCAGCTTACATACAAAAACTTAACCAAGAATTTCTAAGTCGAAAAAGGGGCATAATTATTAAAAAAAAGCAAATCAGAGTTATGGGACTTGTGCCAATCATCTTAGATAATCACAGAGAACAAGTGTGTGAAGTTTCAATCCATTCCCTTCAGTAGGTATGGAGATACCAGCTTACATACAAAAACTTAACCAAGAATTTCTAAGTCGAAAAAGGGGCATAATTATGAAAAAAAGCAAATCAGAGTTATGGGACTTGTGCCAATCATCTTAGATAATCACAGAGAACAAGTGTGTGAAGTTTCAATCCATTCCCTTCAGTAGTTATGGAGATACCAGCTTACATACAAAAATTTAACCACAGGGACGCCGACGCCAGGG
>NW_026854769.1:0-25967 GCF_026571515.1 Ruditapes philippinarum | reverse complement strand
TTTCCCGAAAGAAATATCATTACGTAATTTCAGCTAGTATTTACACAGGCTTGGTCATAAAATAACTGATATACATATATTTAGAAAATGTGTCGAGCTGGACCATTCTGTATTATAGTTTTCGATGTTGTTAGTTTAAACAAGATTATATATTCACATATAATCAAGATAATTTTAGAGTTTGATACTAGTTAATGATTCAGTACGCGCTATTCAGACGGACACACGAACGTGTGCTTATATTTGCGTCCGAATACTAGTATTTAGTGATAGGTGTATCCAATGCATTATTTGTAATTACTAAGATGTGAAAGAGTGAAAATAACCTACCTATATAGATACAAGATACAATTCATTGTGGTTTAGCTAGTGATGTGCAGTTAATGGGAAAATGTACATCAATAATGTATTTCCGCTTTGTGTTGTTATATAACATCATCATATCATTGTTAATTGTCATAAATCCAACAACTTGTTATTACTTATTATTGTTTAATTCTGATCTTTCATGTTTGCGTTGTACAAATATTAAATATATTAAATTTATCATACCTTATATATTACAATTTCTTGTTTTTATTGTGACATTTACCGAGTTTAACTGTAATGAATTCACTAACCTGATCAAATTACTGCAGTTTTTAACAAACAAAACATTTCAAGTATGATATGAAAGAAACACGTATATCCTAAAGTTAACATATTTACATTTCTAACAGTATATTTAATCATTAGGTTGGTAATAAAATGGAATGCATGTCACACTACGTGAAAAATAAGGAGTTCATTAAACATTTTACTTTATCTATTAATAGCATTTCCTGTAAACTTAAAGTGAAGATTCTAGAAAAATGGAAACAAATATTGCAGACTTGCTTTGACTGAGTCTACTAAAACATAATGACAAATGCAACCAAATGAAAATGAAGGGTTTAATATGTATTTTATGGTCCCTAGCACCGGTTTATCATTATTTATCATATTTAACAATATAAGTCCTGGCATCAATGGTCCCGAATGACCAGAACAATATATTTACGCTAAGATGCAGCCCTGGACAGCTGTCTTACACCAGTTAACAACTGCTGTTGTAAAAATAAGATTTCTGGAATGCAGGTGATAAACATCACGAAGATAATTTGTTTGTGATAGTTATGAGAGACTGCCATCTAATAACACCGGCATAACATTTATACAAACAGACTATCCAACATTTTAAACGTTTAAACTATGTTTGTATACATGTAGTTTGTTTGTTTGTTTGTTTGTTTGGTTGGTTGGTTGGTTGGTTGGCTTTACGGCGCACCAATACAGTATGTATGTATGGAAGACGTGATGATATAAAACATAGACCACTTTCTTGTTAGTCTAATGAGGATATATTACACCAAAATGCGTTTGTATTGGTCTAATGAGGATGTCATACCTCAATATGGCAAAACAAATACAAAATTTAAAAAAAACCCTAAAAGCAACAGTAATTGGATGATGCAACTTCACGTCAAAATTCGTGTCTTTTTTATCAATATAAAGTTATTTAAAGAGTACAATAAAAACTAGAAGTATTGTGAAATATGCAAATAAATAACTAGTTTCTCATGAAATCGGGAGATTGGTTCGTGTGCTTGCCATACTATAGCGGCTTTTAAAAAGTTTGGAATTCAGTCTCGTTTTTAGAAAAACACTATAAGATTATCACACCATCTGCATGATCTGATTTACCTAAGAATTCCTGGTACCCGCCAATAAATTTCAAGGGTATCTTATCGTAACAGCAAAGTTGAAATTAAAAATATTACATTACTTAAATCGTGTAATACTTTTTTGACGATATATAAAATGTCACGTGGGTTGGCTACCTAAGTAGAGGTGTTAAAATTTAATTGCAATACATTTATTGTTAGCCACAATAATGTATATAGGACTTTCAAAAACAGATATTATTCAGAGCGGGCGCTATGGTGCAGTGGTAACACTGTTTGCTTACCAATCAAGGGGTCATGAGTTCGATCCCCCGCTACTCCACTGAAGTGAAATGACTACGGGACTGACAAAAACTTATAACTAAACGAATAGAACACTCAAACAACAGAGACTCAACAGTTAAAAAATACAGATACAGACGAAACTGACCAGAATTCAACTCAAAAGACATAACGGAAAAGAGGAAAAGAAACATAATGAACAGACGGCAAAAGTACAAAAAGGGACGTCATCAGGCAGATAACAACAAATACTTAACGGAGCATTCTACAAGCCACCGAATGGAACGAACGACAAGACACGAAACGGAACAGACAAAAAAGATTGAAAGACACAAGGACATCAACGATACAGACAAGTGGAAAATTAACGGAACGGAAAGAGTACCTAAAACAGAAGAACTAACGGAATATGTAACAACGGAATGGGTTACGGAACATACAACAAACAAAGTCGTAACAAATAATGGAAAAGACACATACTTGTCTGACTACAGATCACAAGTGGGAGGGAGTTTGATACCTAACAATGACAAAGCCAGAGGATAAGATAAAAAACCGAACAACAAGAAACCTAACAGAACACACAGACAGGGACGTTAGGGGCATATAACAAATACTTAATGGAACAGACGACATCAGTAAACAAGACACGACAAAAGACACAATGACATCAACGATACAGACAAAGAAAGACAAGACATAAAAACAGAAAAATAGAAAAAAAGACAACAAGCCACACAAAAAATACAGAACAATAGAAAAAAGACAACAAAACACATAAAAAACAAAACAATAGAAAAAAGTCAACAAGACACATAAAAACAAAACAATAGAAAAAGGTCAACAAAAGACATAAAACAGAACAATAGATAAAAGACAACAAGACACATAAAACAGAACAATAGAAAAAAACAACAAGACACATAAAAAACAGTACAATCCATGCAATAGAAAAAAGTCAATAAGATACATAAAAAAAACAGAACAATAGAAAAAAGACAACAAGACATATAAACCGGAATAATTGAAAAAATGTCAACAAGACACATAAAAAACAGAACAATAGAAAAAAAGACAACAAGACATATAAACCAGAATAATTAAAAAATGTCAACAAGACACATAAAAAAACAGAACAACAGAACAATAGAAAAAAGACAACAAGACATTTAAACCGGAATAATTGAAAAAATGTCAACAAGACACATAAAAAACAGAACAATAGAAAAAAGACAACAAGACATATAAACCAGAATAATAAAAAAATGTCAACAAGACACATAAAAAACAGAACAACAGAACAATAGAAAAAAGACGTCAAGACATATAAAACAGAATAATTGAAAAAATGTCAAACAAGACACATAAAAAACAGAACAACAGAACAATAGAAAAAAGACAACAAGTCAAACAAAAAACAGAACAATAGAAAAAAGACAACAAGACATGAAACAGAACATTAGAACAGAAAACGTGGACCGAAAGCAGAAGAAAAAACAAAACACGCACAGACAACAACTCGGCAAATTAAAAGATACAGACAACAAACTCCTTCACGTCCAGCCGAACCGAAAATAGTAAAGACACATACTAAAATCAGTAACGTTGCTTAATTCACTTAGAAAACAATGTACATGTATAATTGTGTTTGTAAATACAGTAAAGGAAATTATTAAACTGTCAAATTATATATGCAAATTATAAAAAATTGTGTTATACTGAAACAATTGTTACATATGTTCTAAGATATGAGAAAAATAAAATGCGATTATATTTAGTAACGAATTTATATTTCTTTGACAAATAGCTAAATAAGGACTACTTGAAATGTAGAAATACAAGTTTCCAATCTGTTATGTGTAAGAATATATCTGAAATAGTAGTTATTACGTCACCATTTTTCATATTCAAACACGTGATAGACCTTTTAAAAACGCTTTTACTCTTCCCATTGAATGGAAATGTGTATATTTTAGCATAAAATTTAACATAAATATTGTAAAATGCTACCACAGAACATGTTTGTAAAACATTTATAAGCGTCTATTTGACACGGAGTTTGAACGAAATCTGTCAGGCCGCTGTCTGAATGGATGTTAGAGAAGAAAGGAAGAAGTTTTACGCATTTATAGACAAATGGAATTAATTGAGAAAACATACAATTGCATACTTACATAAACTTTGACTCACTTTATTTACAGCGGATTAAATTCATTTTTGATTTGTTGGTTAGTGTATAATACCAAAACCACACAAAAAACACTATATTGTCGTCATACATTTTAGTCATACTTTTAAGTGGTGGTATTGTCAGTACTCCTTTCATATAATAATGTTTTGTTTTGTCTTTGTATAATATTATTATCAACATCATCATCACACTTTCAAACAGTTAATTTTTTAAAAATATTATGTTTGTTTGCCATTTACATGATGACTTTAATATACAAAAATATCATAACATGTTACAATGGATTAAATTGCAACAAATATGGTTACATCCCGAAGTGTTTAGAGAAGCTGCTTAGGTTTTATACGTCATAACCATGATTGTTAGTTTTATTCCATTTCAAGTTTGGATGATTACTTAAAGTAAAAATTTTACTAACTAAACTGTTGTGTTCAATGATGTTTAAAGTATTGATGTAAATACGTTTTGATATTCTATATTCTGCTTGTAATATGCTTTGATATTATAATTGTATTACTTTGAGAACGTACAAGGCAGTCAAAAGATACTATCTTTATATTGACATGCAGTGCGTACACTTTGATAGCTTTCGGATGTCTTTTTGAAAACACTATGAAAAGGATATTTTAAAATAGAAATTTTAGTTCTCATCTTTCACAAGAATTGTGTTGAGTTTTTTCTTCATTTATTACAATTTTCTAAGATGGTTCTACATAGCTAATGTTAATAACCTTTATTTTCATTCTTTTGTACCAATAATTGATATTATTAAAACAAATATGAAATTCAAAAAGAATAAGTTATAAAGCTTTACTTTAAAAGAGGGATATTTCTTATATTCTTTTCTCTTGTTGCTCTTTTTGCAATGTAAGATGGTTTGGCAAAAGAATAGTTTCGGTGTTGTTTCGTTTCGATTATGATAAATCGACTGAATTCAAAGGTTTGTGCTGACTACTAATGTGGCATTAAAGTTTTAACATTTTATAAACCTTTGGTAGTTTTTAAATGCTTATATCTTTGTTCAGCGCATATAATTACTGGCAAAACAATTTTTTATTTATATCTTGAAGAAAAGTTCTACTTTTTAGTATATAATCTTTTTCACTCTTTCACCTTTTTTCATGCATTCTGCTGATATTTGACACCCGTTTGGACATTAACTAATACTTGTCCAAAAAGTTCTTTATATCTATTTTTCATTATGGTTGGTTTTTATTTATTGTCAAAGATTTTGTACATGCGTCATTCAAGTTTAAGGCAATAAATTACCATATTTATTTCATCCAAGCATTTTGAAAGTATACTTTTTAGATTTCAAACAATTATTTTTGCATCAGATATATATTATAGCTTTATACACTTTAAGAGATGCATATCTATCTCGTTCTCATATTTCTCTATTCAAGTTTAAGTTTAGTTCGGGCTAGAAATAAGACATATGGAATGACTTTTGCTAGACCATGTGTTCTGAAAACTTTAATAATAATTTCAGCTCTAATAACATTTATCTGTTACAAATTATCAGTCAGGTCTGAGTTTGTTGGAACCCCCGGGGTTAAAACCTCCATCTGTGAGGCATCCAAGACATTTGTTTGTCTCTGACAATGGTCTTCATATTCTGAAATATAGTTATACTTTAAATGTGTATACATTAAAAAACTTTATAAATAAAAAGAACACTTTAGGAAATACAAATTTAAACAATAATTCAAAATGTGTTTTTTAAAAGCGCTTTTGCACTTCTAAGGACTGCTCTTAAAAACACATTGCAATTAGGAGTCCTCGTGCTTCAAACAGGAATATCTGTTATACGAAAATCTGGTGTTCACTTCGTCAAAATAATCGTGTGTAGGCAAACATTTGACAATCATTTGTCATGTATGTTGTTTGAAAACAGAGCATTCTGCAATCCATCAAATTCTAAAGCACCCCTCTTATAGATATCTTCATATTTTCTCATATTCTCTTTACATGGATTTGTTTCCTGGTGCAATATTTTTAAACTTCCCTGTGTGTTATTTTTACTTTTAATTTTGTCTTATTGTCTGATGATAAATATTAACATATTTAATCTTTAATCTTTTATGTACACATCTTATTAAATCATTATATCGCCAAAATCTGAACCGATGTATCGCTAGAAGTGGTTGAATTACAATAAACTTAGTTTTCATTTCAATCCTCTTTATCATATTGTATATTTTTTCTGTATGTTAATAATACATTATCTGTGTATTTGCAAGTAAAACGATAATCTCTAAAACATTTCTATTGTACATTTCTAGCACAAAAATACATTATTTCTAATTATTTGATAGATGCCATGATATTTGAAAGCAGTAGTAGTTTAAGTAGTTTTTGAGTTTAGGTTGTGATTGAAAAATGGTTGTATTGGGATATTTTATGATATAAATACGCGATCTGACTGGACATCCAATTTGGCTCGTCCAATCAGATCGCGTATGAAAACGCAGGTATCAGAATCCGAAATGGCTACGACAAGTCAATATATATATATATATATATATATATATATATATATATATATATATATATATATATATATATATATATATATATATATATATATATATATATATATATATGTATATATATATAGAGAGAGAGAGAGAGAGAGAGAGAGAGAGAGAGTTATACTATATAAAATTGTGTTTTATGATGCATATAGAAAAAGCCAATGAATATAAATCATGAAATAATAATAAAAAAAGAAATCTTATATAATTAATATCACCAACAGCTAGAATTGTGAATGTTTCTGCAGAAATTTAAGTAGGAATTTTACACTGGCCAGAATAGCAGGTGGCAGTAACACCCACCCTGCCCCTGGACCCCTGCTAGCGCTACCACCCTAAAAAAATAGTTCACTTCTAAGGCTTACTATAAGATACTTAATACAAAACCACCGATATTTTTTTTCCAATTTCAAAATTATAGTTATAGAAAGGTGGAAAGCCTTCTATATGTTAAATTGCCAAACAATGTGGAACACGGGAAAACGTCGTTTCGGCGACTGAGGCGCACTCCGGCGGCATTTCTCTGCATCATTCATTAACATCAATAAAAAGAACTGGAATAATTCAAGTCCAACAAATATCAATATTCTATCGATATTATTTCTTTTTGACTTGTCGTTGTAATTTTGTTGTCTGATACCTGCGTTGTATACGCGATCTGACTGGACATCCAATTTGGCTCGTCCAATCAGATCGCGTATGAAAACGCAGGTATCAGAATCCGAAATGGCTACGACAAGTCAATATATATATATATATATATTCTACCGATTTTTTTCTGTTTCACATTATTTTTTGACTTGTCGTAGCCATTTCGGATTCTGATACCTGCGTTTTCATACGCGATCTGATTGGACGAGCCAAATATATATGTATGCAGTCCATTCATTAAGATTGTGGTGTGTAAGCGGCTAGAACAATGAACACTGTGATAGAATGTGATATACTAACGCAATAGATTATCCCTTGTTTTTGTATGATGATTTCCAACAGATTCTACCATCATATATGGTGTATAATCGTCACAGAATGCTGCAATGTTTCCCCCAGCAACTCTTGTCAGCTCCATCGTGGACATTGGTGTTGGCAAAATTGTTTGATCAACAACAGGTGGCAGCTTCACAAGCTGAATAATGAAAAAGATAAAGCTTTAAAGTAATAGACTACATGTTTCTTACGTAGTATCTAAAATGACCGTAAAATAGATGACAGTAGCAAAAACCTATCGATTATTTTCAAAATATGTCTTTAAAACAAATCTTTGAACGGCTTAAGCATTATTCTTCATTATTCCAACTTAAATGTTCGTTTTCCCTTTAATTAAATTTTGCAGTGCACCTTTCATGGCTGATAAAAACTACAACAATATGAAATTCTTAATAATGTCATATAAATAAAAACGAGCAATAAACTATTTGAGATAAAAATAGAGATTACGTCTTATTCTGAAAAATGATTAAAGCCTTACCCTTTCATTGATATATGTCGTCTTGGAATATTTGATAACTGCTATCAGGCATAGACCACGGTCAACCAATTTGGAAGCAAAATAACCCTGTTTTTATTAATAGAAGAACTAATATATGGTTAAATGATATTATATAGCATTAAAACACTTGTTCACCGTGTATATCCAATAACGCCGGAATGTGAAAATAAAGAGTAATGTCTTCGCAGCCATAGGCCAGTTTACCTTCCGCGTTGGAATTCCTGTAAGGTATCCGCCATTTATTGCACAAATTCTGCGTTACTTATTGCGTGAATCATGCGTTATTTTCACATTCCAGCGTTATTGGATATACACTGTGTTGTTGGTAAGTAAAAACTAACTGATGATTACAATGCAAGCCAAGCAACTATTTGGAACACCTCGCCGATATTCGGTGTCCAAAAAGGCAATTATCGTGGATAACCTTACAAATTGTCTTGGATACCTTTTCAATTTATACTTGAATAATACAAAATGTTCAACAATGACTACCTACATTACTTTGTATAAATCCAAACCTTCATAATACGGAATCTTACACGAAAAATTCAACATCGTTTGGGGTTGTTTTTTTTTTTTATTTATTTATTTATTTATTTTTTTTTTTTTGCTTATTTATTTGAGATGTTTTGCAGTACAATTCATGCACTTTGAATATGCTTGCTCCAAATTTTCTGTTCAACATAAGTATGATAAATAAAGCGGATTTCCGCAATAATATATGGTCGCATTTTGTCAAGTATGCTCTTTTTAAATTGCCAAATTATACAACTCAATGTGACAAAAAATTATAAATGTTGTTCATATTGACTTTACGTATCACGCTTAACATTCTCATATAACAATTACATTGAAGAAAGATGTCAAAGATGACTATTTAAAAGATAAAAGTATTACATACCGTATTGTAGTCATGCATTTTTATTCCATTCAAGTGTCCAGGCTTGAGTTTTGCACCAAAAGTAAGGATTTTTGTATTATCCCTCACATTTGTCTCAGACTCATAATGGAGGATGTTGCCATCTGGCATTAAAATCCCACCTCTCTGTGATAAATAAAAAAACGATCTGTCATTATACGCGTAGTTAAATTTTAGGGTAGGTCCGATATTTAATAAGAGTATTAATTGTGGTATTGCATTGGACCAATTTATTTACGAATTATGATATTACTTTATACACATTTATCTTAGTTCGATTATGTTAGAAGCTATGTTACTGAAACACTCTCGAATCCGTGCCTGGAACCAACCAGTACTAAGCAATGAATGTAGTTTCTTGCTCAATGAAACAATGGCTTGCCCCAGTCGGGATTTAAACCCACGTGGCAAGCAATACTTAGATAACTGGTCTGGCGCTTTAACTACCCGGCCACGCCGCCACTCATGATATTAAATACCACTTCACAGCAAAATTCACAAATAAATGAGAAGCATGTAATAAAAGACAACTTAAGCACTCGGTTGCAGATCACTCAACATATTCATGTTATGTCTTTTTGATCCAATTTAACATTTGATTCAAGAACACTTATAAACACGTGATTACATCCCATATCACAAATTGTTCAGTGTATAGCAGTTTAGCAAATGAATCTAGAACAACTCTCAAATCAATGCTTTACATGTAATGATAGCATCTGATTCTAGAAGAATACAAAAATCTTATTTAAGCACGTGGCTACAGTGACTTTCTTCTCATTTAATTGGAAAAAGGCATAAGCCTCTTGATTTTGGGGGAAATATCAGTAGATAAGCAAATTTAGGGAGTTAACAAGCTAGTGTAAATTCAGATTGTTTGGAAAACAGCATGTTTTTAAAGACAATTTGGATTTGTGATAGGCCATTTATAAGCCTTTATTATATATGTACTACTTCACGAATGATTGTACATGTAGGATATCCTACTCCAGCACAAATTACAAATCAATGTAAGCACTGGTAAAAGAACAATTTAGTGTGTAACGTCTGATTGCAGAACCATGAATTTGATAATAATAACGATCGTTATAAATGTAAAACATATGGTTACTGACCATTAATTTTTATGAATTAATGTAAAGCATGTCATAGCAGTCATAGTAAACCATAAAAAATGTTTTAGTTTTGCAAGAAATATTGAAATATATTTCAATGTAAAGCAGATGGTTCCAAACAATTCCAAAGCAAAATTATATGTAATTGCTGAACAACTGTAAAGCGTGTGACTACATTTCTTTAACGAATATCCAATGATAACGAACACATGTTTCATAAAAAATGAACTTTTAAATAAAAACTGAATACCTTAGCACTTGCAAACGACACGAAGAATAACAGTGCAACAAATTTCATTTTTGACCTCTGATTCTGTAATGTTAAAATACATTGTGTAAACCATACTAACGCTTTGACTTAGCTGCTCAAAAAATATCAAGTTTAATATTTTCATATGAATACGTCAAATTATTCTGTAAAAGAAAATAAACAGATAGTTTACATTTATCAACATTCAAAATAACATGGTGTTTCTTTAAAAAAGAGCGAATTCAGAATTTTTGAACTGGTTTTTCTATAAATTAATTGTTACACCAATATTTACAAATAAGTAATTGTTCAATTTACAAGCTTTTTACAAAAGTATATGCTTTTTTGCGATGAACTGTCAATTCAATTCAATTAATGAAAATTTAATAATATAAATATACCTGTAAGTTAAAAATATTAAAGTTTACGACTTGAATAAGAAAAAAAATTTGAACTAAAAATTCAAATATGAAGTTATCATAAACAACGTAATATCAATTTCGAAAAGATTGCTTAAATTTCTTTAACACTTATAACAAATTTACTACATACATGTAGCAGAAAAGTGCTCCGTTTTGTTGTCATAAACATTCGTCTGCATTTTATACATTTCCGTAAAGAAGAAGAGCCAATCAATGCAAAGTGTCCCAGATTGGTCTGCAAGAAAGCATTCACCCCACGTTACAATTACGTGATGGCAAGGTTAACATTGACAAAAAAGTGCTATGTAATACTTTTGACAGTCACAGAATGCGAACAGTTTGTGCCATTATTTTTCAACTTTCTAATTTGTCGTACTTGCCAAGTGTACACTACATCTAAGATAAAACGTAATTATGGTGGTTGATTTGTGCCTTTCGGAGCGAGATTTAAAAAATAAAACGGCGGAGCGGATGCACGCTAATTAGTGCCCTCTCTAATTAGCTTCTTAATTCTGATAACTTAATTCTAGACATTTCGACAGGGCGCAAACACGCCAATAAGCGGGGGCGCGGGCGAAGTTTTATTTATTAAACTTCGTTACGCCCCCCCCCCGATAGTAAGCGTGTTTTCGCTCCGCCATTTTAGCTTGTAATTTTAACTGTTTCGCTTGTTTTCGCTCCGCGCCCCGCCGTTTTATTTCTTAAATCTAGCTCCGCGACCCCGCGGGCGAAGCTTTATTTATTAACATCACCCACGTTAATAAGCAACTTTTCGCTCCGCGCCCCCGCCATTTTAAATTGTTAATTCTCGACTTTTCGCTTGGCAGGTTGCAGGGTGAAAACACGAATGGCAAAAGTCAGCCACCATACGTAATGTAAGAACATATTTAATTGTTGTTGAACTACAGGGTGTCCCACAAAATTGGCACTCAATTTTCATTTCAAATAACTTAAAAAGTATTAAATGAAACAGAACGTTTTTTAAACTGTTTGTTTATATGTCCTATATGTTTGACTACAAAACAGATCAAATGCTTTGAAAATTTAGAGACATTTGTTTATTATCTGATGTTACTCGTTTTCAAATTAAATCAGCTATTGTTATCTCGAAATAATAAGTTCATTTTGAAAATGCTTTGAATTGCCATGCCATTTCCGTTTTAAATATTTGCATAACATTACAAATGAAAAAAAGTTTTGCAATACAATTATACAAAATAATCAAACAAATGGTTTAATTTATTGCTTGAAATCTTAATGAAATGTATCAGTTAAAACTTGAGAGAATGGGACTTTTCTGGTCTTGTTTGTATATCACCTTTATTACATTTTAAATGTCATCCTGCCATTGCAGTTTTATCTACATGGATGTCAAACGATCGGTCTATGTGAATAACATCTGAAACATTCACAATATATCGCATCACACCTTTTCAGTTACAATTTCCAGCTAAAGCTCAACAGACCCCCCACATACAATTTCAGACAAATATTTCAGGATTGTGATATATTGTATTTATGATTGGTGGAATAATGTAAAATTAAACTAAAATGTGTTTTGTTTTACAGGGACTGTGAATCTACATTTGTAATTTAGGCTTTACATTATTGCGAAGTTATATACTTGGCGAAGTTATATATTAGGCATTATAATATTTTTTTACTGTCTACTTGCAGATTTGTTCTTGCTATTCATTTCATTCGTGGTAAATATTTAAATCTTTCATCAAAATTTAAATTGGTATGTAAATAGACTTGAAGAAATTATATATAGTGTGACTATGATTATTCAAATATGCTCTCTTTAAACGTTTCAAAATGACCTGTAACTGACAAGAGCTGGTTAAACGGATCATATTTGGTCTATTTCATTATACTTACAAGGGTTCTGATGATAAGGCATGACATATTTGTATTAGTCGAAACAACAGATGTTCTCCTTTGTGCTAAATTACAAATGGTGAATTATGCTGAGTCGATAAGTAACAAAGCGGTCAATAAGTACTATATATATGGAGAGGAGGTGGAAAAGAAGAGGAGACAATTAATGTGTTTTTGTATCTTTCGACACACCGATGCAAAAACAAAAATTAAAATAACAATGAATGGTGTAGATCTACTTAAGGTATGATTAAAACATAACTGGGTTTACAAAACACTTCTCACAATAATTATGTAAACGTTTTTAAACTCATAAACATTCAAATTCAGATGAACAATATGCTCGTAAATATCAAATAAAATTAGAGATACCGGTTATTTAGAATTTTGAAGTATATTTCAGTCTGTCTTCAAATATCTAATGTACGTAAATGAGTTTCAATGAAATGGTAAATGGGGAAGTATCAAGGTAACACTTAAAAACGTCCCTAACATATCGCTTCTATATATAGTACTTTCAGTGTTTGATTAAATTCATCGTTGTTTATCTTAAAGTTTTAGATGCGGCTGAACTTTGACAGAGTAACCCATTTTAATATTTGCAAAATGTGAGATTCCCATAAAGATAAGGACGGGTACAAATTATTCGCACTAATGGTTAAGGCCTCAACAGACAGTAGGATTTAGTTGTACAACACTAATTAGAGATATGGTAAATATTTATATCTTTGATCAAAACAACACTTGCATTCAGACCGGAATTCTGCATTGTAAGAATCATCAGGTTTCCCTAAAAAACAAAGAAAAAATGAAAACAGTTCCCTCTCAATTGATCCCTTACATACTTTACTAAAACAAAATTTTTCTCCATGAGTATTAATTAAAATTCGTTCATATTTTTAAAAAAAAATCTATAATTATCACTGGGGGTGATTTATGTGCATCCTGACCGAGAGACGAACCTTGAACCTCGGAATACCGTCCTGCGGCTCTACTAACTGAGCTATCTGGCCGCTTACCAACTACCTCCCCTTTTTATCGAACAGTTCAATACCGTGACATAATCATTTTCTGAATAATTTGGGATTCGAACATACCACAACTTTGGGTCTCCTGAGGAGTTTTTTGAACACCATTTACCCCCATCATACTGCTATATTTACATTTAACCCTAAATGTTCTGGAATTACATTTATTTAACACATTATCAGGGAATAATTGGAAAATATTTCATCTGTCATCGTGGGAGGTCTATACACCAAGTATTAAAAGATAAAACATGTCCTATCCTGTACATCTAGTATTAAGTTGTATGAATTCTCACACATTAAGATTTGCTTGTACATCTTAGTTTAAATTGGTGTTGTACTGCGAAATCCTACCATCTGTTGAGGCCTTTATTGGTTTCGTAGAATTCTATTACATATACAAGTACATATTTTTCCAGATTTTATTTACAGCAATGAGAGTTCTTTTTATATTATCACGTGTACCCTGTATCCAAACTTGAAATGTATCATCATTTTAAATTTGATATTTCTTTGTCTTGTAACTTCAAACAGCGTAAAACTTGTTTAAAGTATGTTTATTTTTTATGGGCAAAGCAATTGAAGTAACGTTTTTTCAGGTAATAACTATGTTCTTGTCGTACGGGACCATTGGTTTCGTTGCTTGAATCGTCGTTGTTAAGGGCATGGGAAGTGTTTCACATGTCAATATCTCTGATGAGCAGACTTAATCAAACCGAGTCTGATTTCTTTGCCTGTTTGTTTTGTTTCATTACTCTTTAGGAAAAGCCCCTATAGAATTATATAAGAAAAAAGGATTAAGTAAAATTGAAACGTTTTGCACATTATGTTTTATCGAACGACTATGAATCAAAGAGGTTGGGATTTTACTGATTTTTTAATTCGTCAAATTGATGTTAATCTTGATTTTTAATGATTGAGAAATCAAGAAACAGTAAATATTCAAGTTGAGAAATGGTAAAGGAAATTTTAAATATTAATAGTACTGACTTGAAATATTAAAGGATAAATAATTGATTATTGAAGTAGGAAAATGGTGGACCGGTGAAGTTTATAATTACCAAGAAAGTCGGAGGATAGAGAGACAGTGTATGTTTAAATATTAAATGGTAAAGTCATGAAATAGTGTGTAGAAGTGTACATTAAAGTTTGTAATTGAAAATAAAAAGTAGCACTTCACAACTCGGTAGATTTTTTCCATCTTATCCCGAGTACATAAAAATAAATATAATAACAACTTGATAAATATATCGATGATAATCGCAGAACATGGCGCATTGTACAAAAGTTCTTAGACTTTATATTTAGAAAGAACAACTGGTCCATCCAAAACATCGATCATTTCATACGGGCCTTTTACGATCATTTTCCTAGGGTTACAGCTTCGCTCCTTATATTACTGTAAAGAAAAACCTCAAAAATAATCCAATGGCTAATTCTCTACGTTATCAGACGAACGGTGTCATAACAGCTGTTTCTAGAAAATGATGCTGTTAACAAAAATTCTTTGATCTTATTATACAGAAAGAAAAAACCGCCATTTCAAAAACCACTATGCACTGCCATAGTCTAGACACTGCCTGTCTTACGCAGACATTTTCCTTCGGTTAAAGCTTTTGCTTTTATATTGCTGTAAATAACTATATCAAAACAAATTCAGTGGTTTATTCGCAACAGAATCAAATAACTGTGCCGCTATAGTTGGCTCCTAAAACAGTGCAAAAAAATTGTTCTACTTTAAATCCTTTAAACAGTAGAGTATTAAAACGTAATTGCGAAGGTGTCACATATGGCTGCCGTAGATTCAATGTAAATTATCCAAATTTGTATGTGGCCCCACTTTTGAATCAAATACGTGGAATAATACAGATGTCCGTATTCGAGGTCAATGATAATTTGTTTGACTCAAATGTGTCCATTGTTAGACGTGTCATGCGCATTCTACTTTTGAGTTCAACCGTCGGAGCAAGTGCATGACTATATCATGACAAAACGTTTTCTTTAAGTTAGATATTCAAATAAGTGAACAGAGACAAAATTACGCAATGCACGGGACACAGTAAAAGGATCACTACTATACATTTTACCAAGACGTAACTTCCTGTAATCTAGTGCTCTATGTCACACCACTTAATCACGTTTCCATAAAGCTAAAAGGCACATGTCTAGTGCCCATTCGGGATAATAGACATCACTTTCAGTTTCTATGGGTTCTTTATGAAAGGGTTTCAATCGTTTAAAGGATATTCAGAAAGAAAAAAGAGTCGGGTAAACAATAAACAGAAGTAATAGAAATGAAATATGATAGATAAGAATATTAAATAAATATTCATTTAATTGTATGACAAGATAATTTCAAGGATTGGTGCCCGATAGTGAATTGGCGGTTATATTGTTGAGCACAAATGGGCATGATCTAGAGTTTGCAATCAACGAGTTAAGATTTGGATTCTCAACATTTCGTTTATATTGGCTGTATTACTTGATTCTTATCATGTTGGAACCGAAACAGATCAGTCTTTGCTACATTGTTACTAGTATTGAGCCAGACAAACCTGAACTGCCAGAAATTAGATGAGGCTGTATACTGAAACAGATGGTAGTTCAACTTTCTTATATTTTTTGATATTGAAATTCTTTAAACTTGGAATGCACTGTTCAATACATTTCAGAGGCCGTTTTGACTTAGAAGTTAGAAGGCAACAATTCGAACATAGATGTTAAAACTTAGGTCTTCGAACTTAGGTCTTAGTTCTTAGAAGCTCTAAGGTTCCGTAAAGGCGGGAAAACACCATGTTGATAGCAAGATAGACTGGAACATGTGAGATAAACTTCTCACTATTTATCATTATTGTTTTTAATTTACTTTTATTTATTTATTTTTTTTATTTTATTTTTTGGAATGCAGAAAATAAGGTGATTATATCTGCACAACTTAAAGGGCTGGGTAAATAACGACCAATTTCAATATCAGGCAAATAACGACTAAGCTAATTTTAACAGGCTGGGACAAACTCCATAAGTGGCTGATTCAGTCACGTCTAGCTTTTGAAAAAAAAACCTGGCTACGAATAATAAATCTACATTAAGGTTCATCAGCGTCAAAACAGATATAGATATATATTGCCTGTCTCTGTAGAATAACCCAATTGTCAATTTTGGAATAGTATTTGAAATTGTGTTACTGTTAGTTTTATAATAATAAAAACCGTCAGCCGTTTGTCTAATGTGTATAAAATAATTTTATTAATTTTCCTAATGCAAAATCTTCTCTATTCATTTTTGGGCGACGAAAATGGTCTCTAATTGGGCATACATGTATGCTTGGATTTGGCTGTTTGCTATTACACCAGTTACTTGTGTTGCAATCACGAATTTATCTGTCATTCTCAGAGGGGCGCATTTAAAAAGACTATAACTGATTAAAATTTACTTTTTCAATGGTTCATTATACAAAGATATAATATTGTTATCATATATTGTGCATAAAATTAAACTAAGCTTGCGTCAACTTAAGCGTTTACAGAAAGCTAACAATCTTGTCCGACGCAAAGCACAAACACCCGAGGACGAAGTAAGGGACCACATTCTTGTAGAAATCCAGAGAAGCGCCAAATGTGTAGGTTATCGATCGATGTGGCAAAAGCTGGTGACTGACTTCAGACGTTTAGTGTCTAGAAATTCTGTAATTAGGCTAATGCGAGAAATCGATTCAAAAGGAACTAATGAACGCAAAGCACAACGATTATCTCGGCGAAGATATGTCTCGAAAGGACATAACTTTGCGTGACATATAGATGGAAGCCATATGGATTATGCATCCACGGGGCGATCGACGGATACAGTCGAAGCATTTTATGGCTCGAAGTATCAAACAGCAACAACTCGCCTGAAGTGATAGCGTCATACTTCCGAATGAGGCATTGCCCCCAAGGCTTCTTCGTTGCGATATAGGAACTGAAAATTCAACGCTAGCACTGCTTCATCCATTTTTCAAATATAACGGCACAGAAACTGTGTCAGGATTGAAAAGTGCTTATGTACGGAAAGAGCGTGGCAAATCAGCGTATAGAATCCTGGTGGGGATTACTTTGTAAACAAGGAGTGCCTTGGTTGATTTCATTTTTCAACTCCTTTCATTTTTCAATTACTTCGGGACAATTGAAGCCAGCAATATTTAGTGTTAGGTTGTTCCAGTATTCCTACTTGAAAACTGTATAATCACTCTTAGGATCAGTTGCCTGCTTTTTTAAATTTGTCTTTTGACGTCTTGTCTGTGATATGCAGGCTTCATAATCTCAGATCCCCTTTCAAAATTCTATTTTATTTAGTCCGCCCATTTTCTCGTTTAGGGCACACGCATTCTTTTACTTGGGGACCATACGCCGCTTTCCATGGAATGACACTACTGTATCACATTGAAGGTTCGTATGAACATATCTGCGGATGTTACTTAATTCAAAATTCCACCATTTTTGTGTTGAAATGTTGAATCCTGCTTAAGTCGGTGCTAGGGGGCGTGGACGGTAGTTTGCACTTAACAGTACCGTCCATTAACAGGCTCAATCAAACCGAGCCTGCAACATTTTACAATTTTGCCGTGTTGGGCTTTCTTTAGGAATTCTGTTTTTCTCTGTACCGCTCAGCCGGTGCTAGGGGGCGTGAGGGATGTTGCACGTATTCATTATTCCTCATGTACAGACTCAATCAAACCGATTCTGCAATTCCCTTGTAATTGTGTTTTGAAAAATGCTTCCGAGGGATCACTTTGTTTCCAGATTTTTATTGATATTAGCGTTTTGGATATAACAAATCGTCTACACATTGAAAGCCTAAGATATTATTTTATGGATTTGATCCAAGCAGAACTCGACATGAAATCTAAGCAGTAGAACGCTGACAATATTTTAGCACATAAGAATTTTGAAATACCTTACGGAAGACCTGGTATAATCTATTTTGTACGGACATAATTTTGGTCATCGTGATGATAAGAAGACGTCGATATCAGGTTTTTTATTTTTCCCCTTTAACGATTTTTGTTCTACCCAAAAAGGGGAAACTTGTCGAGGGGTTGTCGTTGGGAAAAAGAATGCCCCTTTTACCATTGTACCCTTTAATTTTTTCAGTAGATTAGAGGAATTTTCAATATTACAATCAAACCGAGTCTGCAATTCTTATGTTATTTTGTTGTGATTAATGCTTCCGAGGGATCACTTTGTTTCCAGAATTTTGCAATGAACCATGTTCGTGATGGCATTTATAATTATCAATTTTGATTTTGTAATTTCTATATTATATTATGTTACTGTTATATATTATAATTCTTACACAAGATTCGTGTGATTTCTGACCCTTGAACCTGTCTGTCTTAGTCGAAACAATATTCTTTTTAGCTCCACTTTAAAATTTTTAACTTATTACCAAAACAATTATCGCCGTTTTCCTTCATTGACAAAATCTTTCGATAAATTCAAACATGCTAGTCGGCTATGACCGAAGCCATCCGATTATGTGGTTCCCAAACTTAAAAGCGCTGCGCATTTTGCACACGGCAAAGCTGGGGCCACATAATCGGATGGCTTCGTTCATAGCCGTCTGGTCCATTGAATTTATCGAAAGATTGTGTCAATGAAGGAAAACGGCGATAACCTCGATGTTTATTTCGGCTGTTGCGTTGTTTATATTACCGTTGAAGTTAAAAATTGACCATCATCGTGAAGAATTATATCTTCTGTGTCGATGGACCAAAGGATTATGTGAAAATATTGGAAATGGAATAAAATACATGGTGATTATGACGGTAGGGGTGCGGATTTTTTCCGGCGAACATTTTTATCTTGTGTATTATTATAGATGTTGAAATATGATTTTTTTTCAAAACGGCTTATATTAAGTTTTTTGATATATATGATCAGTACATGTGCTGGGATTGACAAATATGCATTTTCTTTGGATTATAAAGGCGTTTTGAGCTCCAAACCCCAAGTGTCTGTGAATTGAATGGGAAAATGAATGATTTTTTGTTATATTTTCTTGAATTTGTCATTTATTTATGGAAAGGATTCATACTTGGCCAAACAACAAGTGTGACTAGGCAGACCAATTAAAATTTTAAGAAAAGGAAACACTTATGTTTTTCTTTCATTTTTTTTTCTGAATTTGTTTTAACCGTAAATATATTTGCTTTTTTATAAAAAAATAAAAAGGTCGAGCGTTGCCCTTGTCCTACAGTGACTATTGTTGTGCTAAAAGATGACCGGAATCTTTTTAGAAACCATATTGAACTGTTTCAAGGTAATTGTTTATGAGGAATGTCTGGTGTAGCCAGAGTCTCTTCAAATGACCCGATCAAATTGTGTCTATTCTACATTCAGAAGTTTATGCACTTTGCCTCAGCGGTCAATCCATCCGTATTTCTTTCTGTACCAGGTCAAGATCACAGTAGCCATTTTAAATAAAGTTAACCATTGCGTTAAATTCAAAGATCTACTTGCCCCTCCCACCGCTGTGGGTTCGAATCCCGACAGGGAGTTTGGATTCTTTCATGTGAGGAAGCTATCCAGCTAGCTTACGGAACGTCGGGGCCCTTCTACTTCAGGTCCCCTTCGTGCCTTAATAAAATGCAGGAAAGGGGACCTGAAGGGCTTCTCACAAAAGTAAACGCAGGGAAGTCGGCCAAAAGCATAACTGTGTCGGTGTGACGTAAAACCCAAAACAAAGCAAAATAAAGATGCACACTTCTGTGTTAATATTTGATGAAGTTGGTGGTTTGATAACGATTCGGGTCATCATGATGTGACAATGGGGCATAATACTAAACAAATGATTGATGGTGTAACCTGCTCTTGGCTACAAATTGGAGCCATCAGTATATCCACAATGAATCGCATTAATGTATAGGCACAATATAATCTTACATAGGAAATATATGGCAATCCATTGGCAGGGTACCGAATGATGGCTAATCAGACATGTGTTGTGTGAAAATGACAATAATGTTATAATCCATAGCCGCCTTTCATTGCGGCCATAGTTACATGTTCCCTTAAATGTCAGTGATAAGGCAAATCATGGATTGCAAAAGTATTTCAAGTTTAATATCAAATCAACATGAGAAGAATTAAATTGACAGAATTTTGTGCAATACATCTGCACTCGAGCCTGCCTTTTAGACTGTTTAGAACGCGTGGTTTAACTATGCGGGGCATCATACAGATATTAGACCTTAGAACCTAGACCTTAGAACTTAGACCTTAGATATTAGAACTTAGAAACCAAGATTTGAAAAAGCCAAAAGAAGGAGTTGTAAGTCTGAGTGATGAGCTGACTGGTGTTAGTCCGATTGATTGGCAGACTGGTGTTAGTTTAAGTTATTGGCAGACTGGTGTTAGTCTGAGTTATCAGCAAACTGATGTAAGTATGAGTAATGGGAAGACTGGTATAAGTCTGGGTGATGGGCAGACTTTTGTTAGTCTGAGTTATTGGCGGACTGGTGTACGTCTCAGTCATTAGCAGACTGGTGTAAGTCTGGGTAATGGGCAGACTGTTGTTAGTCTGAGTAATGGGCAGACTGTTGTTAGTCTGAGCAATGGGCTGACTGGTGTAAATCTGAATCATAGGCAGACTGGTGTAAGTCTTAGTCATTGGCAGACTGGTGTAAGTCTGGGTAATGGGCAGACTGGTGTTAGTCTGAGTAATGGGAAGACTGATGTAAGTATGAGTAATGTGAAGAATGGTGTTAGTCTGAGTAATGGGCGGACTGATGTTAGTCTGAGCAATGGGCTGACTGGTATAAATCTGAATCATAGGCAGAATGGCATTACTGTCTAAGGTGATATTTACAGAATCGCAATTTATCAAAGTACCTTCAAATTCAACCTGTCCATTCCATTACCAGTAAATCATTGTATTTCTTTGAAAATTCTTTATAACCACACCAAGATCTAAAAGTGAATCTTCTTCTCCAGATGCTTCATAGCCATTAATGAGATAGGGTGTACATACAACTGTCTCATCTGAATTGGAGATAGCATTATTAACATCAGCATTAGTTTTTATTTCTTCATTTGTGTTAAGATCTTCAAGTATTTTCATTTCACCTACTGACAAATGTGTCATACTAAATCCATCCAAGAAAGGATTGTAGTTTTCGAACGGGACATTCACTGAGGTCATTTCATCAAATAGCATTTCACATATGATTTGGAGTTCTCATGAAATGACACTTTTTCTTTTTGATATATGATTGATATATGACCTGTTTTTGTACCATTTACACAAAAGAATGGCTTTGTTGCATCGGATTCAGAGGCCTCTTTAGACCATACAACTTTATATGTGGCAGTGGTTATGTCCTACGTTGTTGTTTAAAGGTAAATGTAAAACTAAGACGAATAAATTCCATTCAGTTTCAAGTGTTCTTAAAGACTGCACTCATTTCCATCAATGTCGTGAAATGCTTTTATATCACCCTTAAAGTTACTCAAATACGCATCCATTTCTGACAACAAACCAAAATGGGATTTCCCTTGTGGAAAAACATCTTTGTTGCAAATAAAAGTTTTCTTCAACAAACAGTGGAAAATCGTTCTCACAATAATGTTCCCCTGTGCTACCACCAAATTTACATGTCATTTGCCTATACTTTCTGATATGGGAATTTAATCATCCAGTATGCAATTTGTACTTTTTGTTCTTTGACTTTTTGTGTTTCATCATTGGTTCTGTTTCTCTATCCTTCTCCTCAGTCTCCTACAAAGCAGAAATATATTTTACTTAGTTGAGATAAATTAATTAGAATTGAATACCTCAAAGAACATCAACCAAGATAGAATTCCAACAATTTTCATTTAAATTCAACTTTTCAGTACCGTCCATGAACAGGCTCAATCAAACCGAGCCTGCAACATTTTCAATTTTGCCGTGTTGGGCTTTCTTTAGGGATTTTGTATTTATTTATTTTATGGCTTTCCAGAACATTTTTTTTCAATTTTCTCCAGTATATATTTGTAAATCTTTGGGTTGCCATAGCAACAAAGACAGAACAAAAATTTTAATCAAGTTTAACTGAGTATCAAAGATTTTTAATTTTTTTACTATATACATATAAGGATGGATGGGGTCTATTTTGACAAAGAAGTAAGAGTAAAAAATAACACCTGTAAAGGTAAATCCTAAGTTCAAGGGGAAATAGATTTTGAATATTGCTTCTAGAGTTATCAGCGTTGTAAAATAGGATGTGGTTGATGATATGGAATATATATTTGGAATGATGTGGTTGATGATAAGGAATATATATTTGGAATTTGAAGTGATCCCTTAAGAAATAAAGAATTACGAGTAAAACTTAATATAAATAAGGCAAATTTTAAGTTCAAGGGAAGGTAATTCTTGAAATATTGCTTCCAGCATTAATAATATGTGGTTGGTGATACAAAAATACTTTCGAGGTTTGAAGGTAATATCTTAAGAAATGAAAACGCTCTAGTTAAAAATGTTTTATAAATTACAACATTTTTAATCTGAAATATGGACGTTAAATTATGTCCTGGCCAGTAGGACAGTTCTGAGTCTCCATATATTTTGTATAGTCAAGCTCAAAATAATCAAAGGGCCATAACTTGGACAAATATTATTGACCCGAAAAATTCTGACAATAAGCACGACTAGACTTAGTACGGATTGTTCCTGTAAAGTTTGATTACTTTTTTAGTAGTCCGGACAAGTTTTGTGACAGACGGACTGATAGATAGAGCAGAGATACCTTTTTGCCGCGACTACTATGTAGAGGCGACAGATAATCAAATAAGCAGAACAAATTGACTTTATGCAAAAATAGACTTGATGTGATCTATAACTATACCTTGACAGAGTTACCTTAGATCGTTCCAAAAAAATTAATATATCACAGAATTCTCATTTGCATTTATTTGATGATTCATATCACACCTTAATGAGTTAGTTATCCATGCTCATTCCATACAACATTTTCATGTTATTTGATTTAACAATTTATTCCTATGCCATTTATTTGTAATTTAACTGGGTGTTTAAATACTACAATATAATACCTTTGCATTCCTTTGCTTTCGACTTAAACCTCTGCTTGACACGGAAAAAGAATTAATTAATGCTCGGACCTTAGCCTTTCTTTCCTCTTTCAGAAATTAAAGAAGTAATTAGATGAACCTCAAGTTACTCTTCTGATTATAATCTTGAAGATTTATTAAGGTAAGAGACTTGTGTGATGCCATTTATTTCCTATGAAAAACTTTTTAAACAGTTTTACATGTGTGTAAGTACTACTAATCGAGTGACCCTTTAGATATAGACTTCGTAATATTGTATTAATGCACTTTACATTTCAATTAATCAAACCAATATTTAATCATCAAACAGCTTAAAATAGAGACTTTGAGCTTGTGATTTTGTACTGATTTTGTTGTATAATCAATGGCGGTCATATTGAAATTTGTATATATGCCTGACATGTCAATTTTTTGGGCATAGTGGTTGCAGAAGATTGACTGCGTGGATTTCTATGACAACTTGCATGTACTTTCTTCAAAAAGTGTTCCCCCAAACTTGTTAATTTAAAAGAAATTTACAGAAATAACAAGTTTTTCATCTTTTATATCTCAACTCCAGCTCCTTGGATTGTTTTATGAATGTTTTTTAAGGGTTTACTATATACATATAGGGAAAATAAACAACCCCCGGGCGGGGCCAATTTTGATCTCAGGCTTTTATTTGATATGAACAAATTGGAAGACATCCATTAGAAGATGTTTCAAGCTTAATACCTAAGCTCTAGCTATTCGGGTATTTTAAAAGAAGATTTTTTCAGTTTTTCCTATATAATACGAGGAAAATCAATGACCCCCGGGCAGGGCCAATTTTGATATCTGGGCTTTTATAAGAACAAACTTGGTAGAAACTTACTAGACGATGTTTCATGCCAAATATTTAAGCATTAGCTCTTCCGGTTTTTTCTTTTTCTTTAATTTTAAAAGAAGGTATTTCAATGTTTTCTTTTGGTTGCCATGGCATAATGAGTTTTGCATAGAACATTCCCGTGAAGTTTTGATGAAATTGGCTAGCGGTTTACGAGATGTCGTTGAAAGTAAAAGTTAACGTACGGACAACAGACGGACGGACGACAGAAGAATTGTGATCACAAAAGCTCACCTTGTCACTTTGTGACAGGTAAGCTAAAAACAGAACAAATCTAAAAACAGAATAAATGCAACATCCCTCATGCCCCCTAGCACCGGCTTGAGCGGAACTCAATTCTCAACACTTAATAGTGCTGGCATCAATGGCATCCCGAAGAACAAGAAAAATATTGAAGTGAAGTACGGGGCAACTTTTTACGGCTGCCACACATCACTTGACACCTGCTGTTGTGAAGTATAAAAGTCCTGAAACAAAGTGATCCCTCGGAAGCATTAATCACAACAAAATTACATGTAAAGGTCAGACTCGGTTTGAGTCTGTACATGAGGGATAATGAATAAATGCAACATCCCTCACGCCCCCTAGCACCGGCTTGAGCGGTAGTCAATTCTCAAGAGCGGTACTCAATTCTCGGAACTGTCAAATTTATAGCGCTACAGGAATACTTTAACAATTGATAAAATTGTTGCATTATATCATGGTATTGAAAAAATGCAGGTTAGTTCCTCTCAATTATCGTTTCAAAGCGACACGCTTTGTTTATTTCGTTATTGGTACTATAGGTATATCTTGAAAATAAGAGACAAATGTTTGAAATAAAAAAAGAAGATTATCTCACGTCCATCTTCTTGACTGTCTTGCAGTCTGTATGGCGTTTCCCCGCTTTTTTCAGAACTTTTAAGTCCTAAGATCTAAGACATAATTTCTAAGGTCTAACATCTAACTTATAAGTCAAAAGGGCTTCAATAGGCTTCCGTAGTTCAAAATTCAACACAAGGTAAATACATTGTAGAAAGTTCGGGTTAAAATCAACCTGAAAAAATGATCGATACGATTATGCAAATACAAAACATATTCAGCTCGTTGTCAAAGATGATTTTAAACATTGACAATCAACCAATAGAAAAGTTAAAATGTCTGTCAAACACTTTGACATTCACATTACATTTGCATACCTGAAAAAATTTTTTT
>NW_026854768.1:0-15218 GCF_026571515.1 Ruditapes philippinarum | reverse complement strand
AACGTGTCTTTACATGGGTGATGTGAAAGGACATAAGAAAAGTGACCAATTTTCTATTGACTAAGAAGTGCGGAAATGCCCTTTAAGAACAGACATTTTTTGACAAACAATTCCACTGTTATTTTTAAAGGCAAGTGCCACTGCAGGGCAGGGACAATGCTTGACTTTTTTAATTTTCTAAAAGCAAATAAATAAGAGAGTTTTAAATAAATATTAAAAACAAGAATGTCGGAAACACACATATACCCCCCCTTCTACCAACTCAAATAATTGGTAATTTTATTACAGAAAACTTTGCCAAAAAAGGTGGTACATGGAAGTGTTCAATTATGGAAAAATCAACGGAAAACCATTTTGACATTTTTAAGGCCCATTGACATTGACCTTTTGACCCCTAAATCAATAGAGGTCATCTACTACTTATGACCAAAACTAGGTGAAATAGAAGACGTTTGGAGAAACTTCAAGATAAACAGTCAAAAACCCGTTTTGACATTTTAAGGCCCCTGGACCTTGCCTTTGACCTAGTGACCCCAAAAACAATAGGGTCATCTACTAGTTATGGACCAATCACTATTGTGAAATAAAAAAGACTTTGTGATGAATACTTTTTTCAAGTAATTCGAGTGGAAAAACCATATTTGACATTTTTAAGGCCCCGGACCGACCCGCCCAGTGACCCCTCAAAATCAATAGGGGTCATCTACTAGTGATGACCAATCACTATGAAATGAAGACTTTGTGATTACATACTTTTCAAGATAATTCAGCGGAAACCATGTGGCCTACCGACGGACTGACCGGACAGACGACGGACCGACAACAGACCAACATTTAGCAAACATATACCCCCTCTTCTTCGAAGGGAGGCATAAAAATCATTAAAGGAAGGGAAAAAAAAAAAAATTTATTACAAATAAGTAGGTCAGGCACATTTAGTGTTTTTCCAAGTATATTATGTTCAAGATCAATTTTACATCTGGTTCAAATTTCATAGCTGTACAGATCATAGGACAAGAAAGAAGGTCACTTTCAATCAAATTATCTTAGGTCAGCTGATATCAAAAGCTTAAATTTACATTCTAAAACTGTGTTCATGGTTCCAAATTTCAAAGGACAAGAAAGTAGATCAATTCATCAAAGTCTGGATTACCTGATATCAAAGTCAATTTTACGCTTTTAGCTGTGCACTAGAAAAAAAAAAACAAGTTTAAGTGGAGATAATTTTGAAAATATTGCTTCCAGTTCCAGGAAATAAACCTTATCACATAAGATATGGTTAAAGCATGAAGAACATATATTTGAAGTTTGCAACTTGAATTACTTTAAGAAATAATGAAGTAATAGTGAAAAAGTATTTTTACTGCACAATAAACTTTAATCTGAATGCCAACACCAGGGTGAGTTAGGACAGCTCTCCATATAGTTAATATAGTCAAGCTAAAAATTAAAAGCTAATAAGATTAGAATAAACTGCCCTTATATTACAAATCAAGTTATTTGACACCAGAACAAACACAGTTGTGAAAGAATGATATAGTTTTTAACGTCAGATTTCTTCTTCTTGCAGTCTGTTCCAACTTTCTTGGGAAGCGGTTGATCCCCTTATTACAGTTATGATCATATCCAAATTTCTCCATTTCCAAACAAACCTATCAAAGGAGTTTTAGGGAAATATTTTTCTAAACAGTGCTGGACTCAATATTAGATTGTTCATATAAACCTTCCCCTCTACAACACCATTTCTTGAACATGAAGGCAAAACTGTTTCCTCCGGGCAGAATGTATTTGGTCTTTTAATACATTCTTCAGCTCACCAGGGAAGAGCAAAAACAACACTGATGCTACTTTGTACTCTTTCACCATGTATTTGAAATCACGTTGTTACAAAAATGCTTATTCACTTGAAAAAGGAATTAATTATGAATTTTTTAAACTCTGACATAAAAACTAGCCAAACCTATCAAACGAATGGCTATAGTTTTTTCATGGGAGCATTTTATTACAAAAACCTTAATAAACAAATCATACCAAAATTGTTCACAACACCTGCTTTTCCAAAAATGCACAAACACACCGATTTTGAGGTACAATGATTCCACCACAATTTTTTTCAATTTCTTTTTTTATAAAAGTGCTAAAGATAATTCCATTTTTTTAAAGAAATAATAAACCCACTAACAGTACAAAAAAGTTTAATTGTTCTATAAATACAAAAGGAAACATGACAAAGTGACATTTATAAGTGATTCCTCAAAAAGCAATTATTCCTTTGTTGTAAAAATTTCAATACAAGAGGGCCATGATGGCCCTAAAATCGCTCACCCGTTATAACGCCCCAGCCAAACAATTTTAAAAAGGGACTTTTATTTGAACAAAAACTTGGTAGACAACCAAGGAAGATTTCATGAAAAACAATCTCTAATTTTCTGCCCCCCCCCCCCGACGGGCCAATTTTGACCCCGGGCAATTTAAAACAAACAGGTAGACACAACTGAAATATTCATGCTTAGTATCTCTAAACTCTAACTCTAGATTTCTTAAGTTTTTACTTATATACAAATAATGAAAATCAATACGAACAGCCTTCCGGCGGCCGGGCCATTTTGACCCCAGGGCTTTTATTTGAACAAACTTGGTAGATATTCACTAGAAGATGTTTCATGCTTAATTTCTAAGCTCTAGCTATTATGGGGTTTTTTAAAAAATGATTTTTTTAAGTTTTTTTTACTAATACAAATAAGGAAAATCCATGACCCCCCGGGGCGGGGCCCCAACTTTGACCCCAGGGCTTTTATTTGAACAAAACTTGGTAGGGACACTGACTACTTGATGTTTCATGCCAAAAATATTTAAGCTCTAGCTCTTGCGGTTTTCAAAAGAAAATATTTTTAAGTTTTATTATATACAATAAGGAAAATCAAATGACCCCCTAGGGGCCGGGCCAATTTTAACCCCAGGGCATTTATTTGAACAAAACTTGGTAGACAACCCACTAGAAAGATGCTTCATGCTTAATATTTAAGCTCAGCTATTTTGGGGTTTTTAAAAACGAAGGATTTTTTTAGTTTTACTATATACAAATAAGGAAATCAATGACCCCTTGGTGGGGGCCAATTTTGACCCCAGGGCATTTATTTGAACAAACTTGGTAGACACCCACTAGAAGATGCTTCATGCTTAATATTTAAGCTTCTAGCTCATTTTAGGTTTTTTTTAAAAGAAGATTTTTTAAGTTTTTACTATATTGCAAATTAAGGAAAATCAAGGACTCCCGGGCGGGGGCCAATTTTTTTGACCCCAGGGCATTTATTTGAAACAAAACTTGCGTTGGACACCTACTAGAAGATGTTTTTTATGCTTAATATTTAGCTCTAGCTATTTGGGGTTTTTTTTAAAAGAAGATTTTTTTAAGTTTTTACTTTCATACAAATAAGGAAAATCAATGACCCCCCCCCCCCCCCCGGGGCGGGGCCAAATTTTGACCCCAGGGCATTTATTTGAACAAACTTTGGTAGACACTGACTAGGTGATGTTTCATGCCACATATTTTAGCTCTAAGCTCTTGCGGTTTTCTAAAAGAAGATATTTTAAAAGTTTTTTTCTTTCGGTTGCCATTGGGCAACCAGAGTTCTGCTTGGAATAAAAATTCTTTGAACAATTTTTTTAAAATTGGACTACCAATGGAACATTCCTGTGAAGTTTGGATGAAAATTGGCATAATTGGTTTATGAGGAGATGTCGTTTAAAGTAAAAGTTAAGGGACTGACGGACGAACGAAAAGCGATCACAAAAGCTCACCATGTCACTTTGTGACAGGTGAGCTAATAATTTAAGAAAGATATAGAAAATCTTGTAAAACTTACGGATCATGATTGAAAATTGCATCTACAAAAGCACCTGCTACCAGCGCATAAGATGCTGCATCCCTCAGCTGAAAACCATATTTTCTTGGCTTGTTCTGAAATTCGGTTTACCATTCATCAGTTATCAATTTACCACATATGAGACTGTTGCCCTTTATACCTGTTAACATACTCCTTATATCTGTTAAATAACCAGGTGTTTCAAAACAACGGTCATCTGTCATAACTGCAAACTTTCAATGTCCACATCATTCATTACTTTGGTAGACAAAGAAATGAAAACCCCCCTTTTATATCACCTTCATATATCTTTCAACTTCTATACTCTCTCTACAATCTGAGGTTGTCCTGAAATTATTGGAACAACTTGTTCATAAATTATATGAATTATTTAAAAACAACTTGTTTTCATATATGGAATTTATTGGAACAACATGTCATATATGAATTATTGGGAACAAACATGTCATATATGAATTATAGGAGCAAACTTGTCAATATGAATTTATAGGAGCAACTTACTCATAAATGAATAATTGAAAAAACTGTGTCACATATGAATTATCAGAGCAACTTGTCATATATGAATAATTGGAGCAACTTGTCATATCTGAATTATAGGAGCAACTTATCATATATGAACAATTGGAACAACATGTCATATATTAATAATTGGAACAACTTGTCATAAATTATATGAATTATTAAAACAACTTGTCACATATGAATTATCAGAGCAACTTGTCATATATGAATAATTTGGAACAACTTTCATTATATGAAAACAATTGGGAACAACTTGTCATATATTGAATAATTGGAACAACTTTTGTCATAAATTATATGAATTATTAAAAACTTATCACATATGAATTAATGAAACAACTTGTCATATATGAATTATTGGAACAACTTGTCACATATGAATTAATGAAACAACTTGTCACATATGAATTAATGAAACAACTTGTCATATTTGAATAATTGGAACAACTTGTCATATATGAATATTTAAGGATACTAACTACTCCACGATATTGACATAAGTCAAGTCAAATACGTGTATATTAATAATTAATGAAGGCCAATAACCCAAAGATGTCATACAGGGCTGTGTCGCAATACAGGGACTATAATGCTGCATAACTCCAATTAATTTGTGACAAATTACCAAAGTGTATAAATTCATGTGATACATCTATTATTTGAAAGTTTCATGGCTTTAGCAGGTACACCTCTGTAGTTTCACATGACAAAAGTCTAATTAAGTTATTTTTGCTTAATGAGGGGCTGATGTTCAATAAATTTGCATCAATCTACAAAGGGGCAAAAGTTCTAAATCTGACAACTATTTGTTGAAGTGCCATGGCTGGCTCTAGCAGTTTATATAATTGAACAGTTCCATGTGACACAATTCTAAAAATGCTCTTTTTCTTGCTTAATCAGGGGGCATAACGCTGCTGATCTCCAAAAATATTAAGGTGCATAAGTTCAAAAGCTGACAACTATTCTAAGATATTTATTGGCTCTAGCAAATGGACAAACAAGGGTAAATCTATATACTTCCCAGCCTTCCAAAAATAGGGATAAAAATTATTCTATTCAGTTAAAATATTTATAAACTTGTATTAAATCTCTTTAAGAATTTTTCATTTTACAAACTACCTTGAATTCATTTCAAAATCCTAAACATTTTAACTTGACTTCTAGGAGTGGCTTTACACCTACCTATAATACCATTTGATTCTATCCCACATAACTTGCAAGACTGTGGTAATAATGAGCACACAAACTCTTGGTAAGTCTGTGTTACACCACGAGTTAAACGACCACTTCTTGTCTGCCCTGCTAGTCCAGTTTTCATGTGAAGAAGGTCTGCTGTACTTATCACAAACACAACATCAGGCTCTGTGTATAGCCCCTGTTAAATCAATAAGTAAAAGAGTATGCAAGCATACAACAAGCAAATTCGTTGAATTTATATCCCCCGCCGAGTACTGGTTATTATTAACACAACAACTGAAGACATAAGGCTTTATTTATATATTAATCATGGCATAAACAGTAATATTCTTTGAACTTGATTAATATTCAGGGAAATAACAGAGCCATAACTTTGTGTTAAATAGTAAAATCTGGAAATGCCAATGAGATGTATGCATACTACATAACTAATCAAGGGCCATAAATCTGAGTTATAAGTATCTGACTGGAACAAGGCGACTATATGCACATCTCCTCTTAGTATCCCATATAGTTTCATTGAATTCCAGCCGGTGGTAGCAGAGAAGTAGCGAGGAAACAAATATTTTTCTATATGGATACTGCATAACTAATCAAGGCCATAAACTCTGAGTTAAAGTGTCTGACCAGAACAAGCCGATGATATGCGCATCTCCTCTTGGTATTTGATGATTCCCATAAAGTTTCGGTTGAATTCCAGCCAGTAGTTGCAGAGAAGCTAGCGCGGAAACGATTTTTACACTATATGCATACTACATAACTAATCAAGGGCAATAACTCTGAGTTAAAGTGTCTGACCGGAACAAGCCGACGATATGCGCATCTCCTCTTGATATTGATGATTCCCATAAAGTTTTGTTGAATTCCAGCCAGTAGTTGCAGAGAACTACTCCGGAAACGAAATTTGGATTGACGGACGGACGGACGGTCAGATGCGCATCTCCTCTTGATATTGATGATTCCCATAAAGTTTCGTTGAATTCCAGCCAGTAGTTGCAGAGAACTACTCCGGAAACGAAATTCGGACGGACGGACGGACAACGCCAAACTATATCCCCCTCCCGATTCCATCGGCGGGGGATAATAAATTGTAGTTAACAATTCTTCTATCTATATATATATATATTTTTAAAATTCGTGAAGCAAATTGTTAACTGAAAATTTTGCTATCAACATTGAAAGTTATACATTTGTATTACAAAGCTATTCTGAGTGTTGAATTTCAAATCAACATGGCTCCATATTTGTGACAAGCTATAACATCTTTTAGATTAAGAACCTTTATTTACCTGAATAAAATTTTGTGTCTGTACTACTGCATCACTTGTCGTATCATCCTCGTCACTGATATTGTGCAGACAAGTCCACGATCTTGTTTTCCTCTTTCTTTTTAACCTTTTAACAATCTTTGCCCAAAAGCTGCATACCCTATAAAACAGAACAATAATTCAACAGAATATAGTACATTGTATTTCCACTGATCATTTGTGTTAAACATAAAATTTCAACAACATAGATTGATTTTTTGCATGTTTATCAAAGCATACTTAACAGTATTAGTACTCCTCTCCTTGACTACACAGTTTATCTGCATAATGTGCATATATATATGACATATACGACTAGTTGTACTGGATCATCAAACAAATATTTTAACAGGGTTATTATTGGCGTATCATCATTTATGAATTCGAAAACCTATATAAATGCCGTTTTCCTGTATTTTCCGTTTATAGCTCTGGGGAATTCATCTAATGGAGTGTAATAACAAACTTTTTTTAATTAAAGTGAAATAAAACAGTTATTTCTTAGTAAGAAAATAAGTAAATATAATTGTTTGAATAATTCCTTACAAAAATAAAGTAAATACACAAGTTAACGCAGAAAATATTATGGATGATTCCCCTACAACTGTTTCAATTTTATTGATTTTCATTAATTAATAATTAGTAATTTTCAAACACATCAATTTTTTTTTCAACTTAAACGGTAAAATAATGATAGAACTAGAAATGTGTCCATAGGACACGGGTGCCCCCACCGCGACACTGTTCTGTCAATCTTTTTACTAAGTCAAGGGAAATAACTCTACAAATACTGGATAAATCCACAAGCCAAACCCCAGGTGCAAATCTAAAATATGCTGTGCAACCTGCCCATAAGGTTTATTGACTTAGTATGTCAAATCCTTTTTGAGGAACTTGCGACACAAGTTGGAAATTGCAAAAATTTTCTACGTGATGGGCAATAACTCTAAAAATACTAAATAAATCCAGACGAAAATGCCTGGTGCACAACTGCACATGCTGATCAATATTCCTGTAAAGTTACATGACTCTAGGTCAAATACTTTTTGAGTTATGTGCGACACATGTTGAAAATTGCCAAATTTTACTAAGTCAAGGGCAATAACTCTGAAAATACTAAAAATATCCAGATGAAAATACCCAGGTGCACAACTACACATGCTGATCAACATTCCTGTAAAGTATCATGACTCTAGGTCAAATACTTTTTGAGTTATGTGCGACACAAGTTAAAAATTGCCAAATTTTACTAAGTCAAGGGCAATAACTCTAAAAATACTAAAAATATGCACACGAAAATACCCAGGTGCACAACTACACATGCTGATCAACATTCCTGTAAAGTTTCATGACTCTAGGTCAAATACTTTTTGAGTTACATGCTACACAAGTTGAAAATTGCAAAATTTTACTAAGTCAAGGGCAATAACTCTGAAAATACTAAAAATATCCAGACGAAAATACCCAGGTGCACAACTACACATGCTGATCAACATTCCTGTAAAGTTTCATGACTCTAGGTCAAATACTTTTTGAGTTACGTGCGACACAAAAGAGAACGGATGGACGGAAGGACAGACGGACGGATAAGGGTAAATCTAAATGCCAGCCACTAAAGTGGGGGCACAAAAATGTTTACCCATTCACTCAATTATGGATAGAAACATTGCCAAAAAATTGTAAACACAAGTTATATCGCTTGACAGAGTCATGGCATTTTGTAATTTTGAAATATATAAGTTGCCAAGTCATTGCTATGACTTGTGAAGTGATAAATATTCAACTTTATCAAATATATATAAATGTAAGAAATCTATACTTGGCACCCTTGACCTTGACCCACTGACACCTATATAATATCATGCAAGTTACCTTCCTACCAAATATGAAATACACATGTCAATAAATAAAGGCTGTATGGGCAAAAATGTTAAAATCTATTTTGAGCATTGATGACCTTGATCAAACTGACCCCTAACTCCATCGAAAGGAAGAATACCATGCAAGTTATCTTCCAACCAATTATGAAATAAATCTATTAAAAAATAAAGGCTGTCTGGGCAAAAGTGTAAAAATCTATTTTTAGCACTTGTGACCTTGACCCAACTGACCCCTAACTCCATCCAAAGTAAGAATAACATGCAAGTTATCTTCCTACCAAATATGAAATATATCTGTCAATAACTGTATAGGCAAAAGTGTAAAAATCTATTTTTAGCACTAGTGACCTAGACACACTGATCCCTAACTCAATCAAAAGGAAGAATACCATGCATGTTATCTGCCTATCAAATATGACATACACCTGTCAATAAATAAAGCCTGTATGGGCAAAAGTGTAAACATTTATTTTTAGCACAAGTGACCTTGACCCACTGATCCCTACCCCAATCAAAAGGATGAATACCATGCAAGTTATCTTCCTACCAAATATGAAAAATATCTGTCAATAAATAAAGGCTGTATGAGCAAAAGTGTATAAATCTTTTTTTAGCACTGGTGACCTTGACCCAACTGACCACTAACTCCATCAAATTTTATGTTCCTATCAATTATAAATGACATCTGTCTATAGAATATGGTTAATACACCTGTAAAAATCTTTTTTTAACATTGGTGACCTTGACATTGGAGACATTGACCTTGACCCAAATGACCCCTTACTACACCCAAGGAAGGAGGACCTCCCTTGACATGTTTGTATTAAACATGAAAGACATCAAACAAAAAATAAAGGCTGTATGAGCAAAAATGTTTAAATTTATTTTCTAAACCAGTGACCTTGACCTTGACCGTAGAGACCACTTACTCCACAAAAAATTAGAGGACCATTAAAGGTATCCACCTACCAAATATGCAAGATATCATTAAATAAATTAAGCAATTAAGAGAAATTTACGATAAATCCAACTTGCTGAAATAGGTTAACCAGACAAGGCCTTATTTTCAAAGTGAACAAGAGCCATGTCAACATGGCCATCCCCCGCCAAATGTGTTTGCTCATTGGAAGAATGTATATGTAGTAGAGCAGAATAATTCCATTTTAAGAGGTCTTTTGGTAATGAAAACTGATGGCTATAGTGATTACAGATTTGAAACCTATGTGAATACTGATTGCTGAAAATAACAAAAAATAATGCAGGGTAGGTTATCATTCTTGTGTGCTGCATCCCTCCTCAGTAAAATCTATCCACCTATGAAGTTTCAAGTTGATACCTCAAATACTTTTTGAGAAAAAAATTGAATTGAAAAATTAAGTATGAAAAATAACAAAGGGCAATAACTCAAAAATTATAAAAGGTAGAGTTATCATTCTTGTGCACTGCACACCTCCTGAGTTAGATCTATGCACCTATGAAGTTTCATAATGATATCTCAAAGGCCTTTTGAGTTATGCTCTGGACAAAAATTAATTTTGAAAAATAAAAAAAGGGCAATAACTCAAAAATTATGCAGGGTAGAGTTATCATTCTTGTGCACTGCACTCTTCCTCAATGAGATTCATCCACCTATGAAGTTTCAAGTTGATACCTCAAATACTTTCTGAGATAAGCTCTGGACAAAATAGTATAAAAAAGAACAAAGGGCAATAACTCAAAAATTGTACAGGGAACAGTTATCATTCTTGTGCACAGCATTCCTCCTCAATAAAATCTATCCACCTATGACATTTCATGTTGACATCTCAAACACTTTTGAGTTATGCTCCACTCGGGTGAAAAATTAAGTATGAAAAAAAAACAAAGGGCAATAACTCAAAAATTATGAAAGGTAGAGTTATCATTCTTGTGCACTGCACACCTCCTGAGTGAGATCTATGCACCTATGAAGTTTCATTTTGATATCTCAAAGGCCTTTTGAGTTATGCTCTGGACAAAAATTAATTTTGAAAAATAACAAAGGGCAATAACTCAAAAATTATGCAGGGTAGAGTTATCATTCTTGTGCACTGCACTCTTCCTCAATGAGATCCATCCACCTATGAAGTTTCAAGTTGATACCTCAAATACTTTTTGAGATAAGCTCCGGACAAAATAGCATGAAAAAGAACAAAGGGCAATAACTCAAAAATTGGTTAGGGAAGCGTTATCATTCTTGCACACAACATTCCTCCTCAATAAGATCTATCCACCTATGACATTTCATGTTGATATCTCAAACACTTTTTTAGTTATGCTCCACTCAGGTGAAAAATTAAGTATGAAAAATAACAAAGGGCAATAACTCAAAAATTATGAAAGGTAGAGTTATCATTCTTGTGCACTGCACACCTCCTGAGTGAGATCTATGCACCTATGAAGTTTCATGTTGATATCTCAAAGGCCTTTTGAGTTATGCTCTGGACTAAAATCAATTTTGAAAAATAACAAAGGGCAATAACTCAAAAATTATGCAGGGTAGAGTTATCATTCTTGTGCACTGCACTCCTACTCAATGAGGTCTATCTACCTATGAAGTTTCAAGTTGATAACTCACATACTTTTAGAGATATGCTCCGGACAAAAATGTTGGACGGAAGGACGGAAAGTCGGACGGACGGTGACTATTTCTATATCCCCCGCCGCCTTTTTGGCGGGGGATAAAAAAGGGAAATAACTGGGAAATATGGATGACACAGTTATATAAACTTGGCAATATCATGAACTTTGTATTGATAAGTAAGTGTGGAAATTATGAAGCCATTAGTTTAGATAGAACTTAAGATATTTCCAACTTGCCGTTTTAGGTTAACCATTATTCATTTTCTAAGTGCTGAAAAGGGCAATAACTTGGTATACGGAAGCCATAGTTATGTAACTTGACCAGATCATGTACTTTGTATTGATTAGTAAGTGTGTAAACTAAGAAGCCATTGGTACAGGTAGAACTTAAGAAAAATCCAACTTGCCATTCTAGGTTAACCTCGTACGGACAGACGGACGAACAGACAGACGGACAGTTCAATTACTATATGCCAGGGGGCATAAAAAAGGTGCAGGATAAAAGAAAGAGTGCAAGATTAAAAACATACTGGGGTGGGGACTAGAAGGTGACTCTCGCCAACCTATCCTTGAAGGCATCTAGACTGGAACTGGATTTGACCTGATATGGAAGGCTATTCCAATACCTGAGAGTTCTAGGGGACAGGAAGTTCAGATTTCTAGTTGGGGTTAGATGGTTATGGTCAACATATACAAGTTTGTATTGGATTTTATAGAACACTACAAGAGAGGACTGAAGTCTGCGGCTTTCTAGGGAAGGCCACCCAAGTTCATTTAGCATTTGGGTTACACTACTGTCGAAGCTATAGTAATTACAAACATATCTAGCCGCAGCTCGTTGGACACTTTCAATCTTATGACTTAAATGTTTCTGCCAAGGGTGCCATATGGTGGAACAGTATTCTAATTGAGGTCGGACATAAGTAACATAGGCTGATGTTTTGAGTTGCCTGTTTTGGGTTTTGACGTTTCTCTGGATGAATCTTAGGGAATTTTTGGCCTTGGAGGTGATGTTATTAATATGCTGTGTCCAGTTAAGGTCTTTAGAGATAGTTACTCCAAGGTACTTTGCAGATTCTGCTGACTTGAGGGTTTTATTATGAAGAGTGTATGGAAAGATGGTGGGGTTCTTTTTACGGGTAATCCTCAGCACCTCACACTTGTCTGGGTTGAACTCCATAGCCCAGTCCCGTTCCCAAACTTCAAGTTTATGTAGATCGTCCTGTAGTCTGTCAGCGTCAGTCTGTCCTTTAATTGTCAAATAGACTATAGTGTCATCCGCAAATAACCTGGTTTTGCTTTTGACAGTTTCTGGCAAATCATTGATATATGCCAGGAATAGACAGTGTCCTAGGACTGAACCCTGAGGGACACCGTATAACACTGGCAGCTGGTCGGAGATTTGACCCTCCACCGCAACCCTTTGGCTATGGTGGCGAAGGAATGACCTGACCCTTTGTCCAAGGCCTTTGAAAAGTCCATCACATCTATTTTTTCTAGAATTACTTTTTCAATTATTCTAACACTGTGTCGACTCCCTGTGCTAGTTTTGTCTGTCACAAAATTTTTGGTATTGCATAGCGTCGAGTGACCCGTTTTTACGCTGCCCTATTTCGACGCCATTTATATTTTGCATCATAATTGATATAAGCGGCCGCTTACGTCATTACTGTATTACGCTATAGCAAAAGGGGAATCCTCTAGTTGGTTAGGTAACAATATGTAGTAAATAAGACACCCAAAGGTAAGATTTAGCATGTTATACCTTATTTAAGAGATTTTTGTATGATTTCACTAATGCAATTTTGACCCTCACTTTACTATGTCATGTTTTCCTTGAAAAAATCGGCTGGAAAATACCTCCCTGTCTGCTGACCTCATTTCCTTATTCTCAGGTCACGTGGCAGTAAAATTACCCAATAGTGTTGTTTTTGGCGCATTTTTTCACCCTAAAGCAACCTGTACGTGTTGTAGATTTTTTTTACGGTTATTAATTGATAAATGAATGTTAATTGAAAATTAATTGGATATGTTTATCTTATTTGGATGGAATGAATTGCCATATTTTCATTAGTTGCTCCACTAAATGTATTATTTTGTTTTTGCAGGTTCGACAAAGAAAGTAAAGGTGCTATTTTCCAACCTATATTTTTTCAGCAGAGGAGGTCAAACAGACTAGGGAAAACGTCCAAAACACTGTAAAAATACAACAATAGCATTTATCACATATAATTATACTTTATTTATGAAAGAAATAGAGAAAAGATAAACTAGTTTTCACTTGTTGATACTTTGCAAATCTATGCTCTTGATATTGGTGAACAACGTAAGTAAAAAAATTATGGTGTACAGTCTCCTATCGTGTGTAAATAAATTAGCCAATCAATAGCGTCGTTTTAGGGCACTCTCAATAAAAATGGCCGCTCATGGGTGAAGTGAAGGGGGCAGGGGACATATTCGAATGATGGCCCCGGTCAAATTTTTTAATAACTCAGACATGGTGTTTTGAAGGTACTGATAACTTCTGATATTTCTCTGTCATTGTAATTCTTTCTTGTTTGTGTGTAGGAAATGAGATATATTTTTGGGTTTTTACCCGAAACTAAGCATTTTGGTAGCTTTGTATGTATTTCTGACTCTCCGAATGGAGGTGAAAAAGTTAAAAATCAAGCTTTGATAGTTGGCGCAAAACAAGTAAGAAATTTCAAATAAATTTTGTGAAAAATCTAAACGTATGACAGACACTTTATTTGTCATTTCTGAAAATGCCATAGCTTGCACTGCGTGTTACTGATATTTTTAAAGGAATCGGGCGGATTCTGGAGTATGCTGACCCTTCATGAAGATTGCCTATATTGGTACATTTTAGGTGTGATTTTGGCTGGGTGGGGGTAAATATAAATTGCTGTCAGTCATTTTTTGAAGGAGCAATGCATGCAAACTATTATTTTCTTCAATGTATGTCATATATCATTGAATAATGCTGTGCAACTGGTTATCTGCCTGTGAAACAGATTTTGAAATATTTGGAATTGTGTTTCTGGTCACACTGAAATACAAAATTTTTCATTTTTAGGTCCCCTGCCCCCTGAAAGTAGGATTGTTTATGAAAAGGAATAGCTGGAAAACAGCTTAAATTTACCAATTTCATAAAGGTTAGATATTTTTTAAAAAGTTAAAACATTTTATACAATACAATCACATCGTTTTTATAGACGCATACAAAACAATCCTTAAGGGCGTCGAAACTGGTCACTCGAGGATGATTGTATTGTCGCGAAAATATGTTACAATTTTATTTTAAACATTTCTATTCAAATGTCAGCTCACCTCGCAGATCTGTTTAGTTCTCTCGCATTAAGATAAACTAAAATATTTTCTACAATGTCTGTTGTATTCGTGAGATGATGAGAGAACTCATGAAACAAAGGAAAATCGTTCTTGTCAACGTCTGACGCCATTTGCTTAGTTGACAGGCTGAACACTACTATGAAATTAATATGACGAACACTACTATATTTTTTCCACAACAATCCACTGACACTTGGCGTGTGGAGCTTAAAACGCATTTAAATTCCAAATAAAATGTATATTTGTCAATCCCAGTGCATGTACGTATCATATATCTATCAAAAACTTATATATGCCATTTTTGAAAAAAATCATATTTCAACGTCTATAATACCACGGATTTATATTATGTAATATAAATCAGTGATAATACATTATTTTATAGACGTTGATAAACGGCTTATATTAAAGTGTTCTGATATATATATGATATGTAAATGTACTGGGGAGATTGACAAACATACATTTTA